>NC_073693.1:264878806-264939096 GCF_029784155.1 Uranotaenia lowii | reverse complement strand
TCTGCGAGGCGAGTGACGTGAAGTGACTTGGTTTTTTAGAGTCACCGTATTCTAGCAGGCGAATGCCGTGACTTCAATGAACTTTAGGTGACTTGAATGAACTTTTTTTAACTGTCACCGTATTCTCAGAGGCGAATGGCGTGACTCGAGTCGGTGGCAAGTGACTTTTAGAGTCGTTACCTATTTCGTAAGTGACTTGGATGAAACATATACAAAAAATCAATATTAAATTAAAAGTTTTTATTCCAGAAGCCAATTTTGAATCTATTTAATCAGTTCATAAATAATTCCATTAATAATCGTGTATTGATTTTTGTATATGTGATTTTTATGAATCAAATTCTCGAATAGCGTGACTCAAGTCGGTGGCAAGTCACTTTTGAAGTCAGCACCTATTTGGAAAAACAAATTGAGACTTTCTAGATATGATAAAATTTAAAGAAAACTTTTTACAGAAGCTTTAAATTATAAGATTAAAAATGTTAATTAAAATACAATCAAGGCATATTTTTTTAGAAATCCGGTTAAATGATCATCAAAGTTTGTATCTTTCAAAGCAACTTAAAAAATAAAAGGTTTCGATTGAGAAAAACTATTTTGAATTTATTGAACACTTTAAACCATTCAATTATTTTATTTAAATATACTTCAATTTGGACGCTTCATTCTATCCTGTAAGTTTTATAGATAATTTTAGGGTCCTTGCAAGATCTTTCTCTGAATTCGAATAGAATTGTGATTTCGTATATGATAATTTCACAGTTTCACAATTTGATTACAATTTATTAAATTCAAACTGATGTATGTATATAAAATGTATTTAAAATGCATATTTGGGCCTTTTCTCTATCGAGAATCCTTCATCGAAGACAAAAAAATTCGATTAATCAGCGTCGACATTTAGACCAACCCAAAATTTTCGTCGGAGCAGAAATTTCCGGTCCCAGCTCGTCGACAATTTGGCGACATCATCTAGGCTAATCGTTCCTTCCAGCATCGAGTTGCTGTACTTCTCAAAGCACTCGGAAGACACCATCAGCAGCTCAGATCCAGGCAACCTTGAAGAACGTTCAGACGGATTTTGAGTTACTTATGTTTCTCCAATGATATTTTGGTCACGTTTCTATAGAAAAACAATGATTCAAAAGTAAGCAAGGCAATTTTTTTGCTAATAAGAGTTAAAAATCGTCTACCTTGAAAGTATTCCAAATTTTTCCGCGATTCCAGATTAATTTTTGTTTTGTTGACAGCTCGCACGATGAATTTTTATCATTATGGTTCATTTCGATGCGTCAGGATTAAAAAAGTACAAACATAGGTGACGCAATAAACTATGCAAAATTTTGACTGTCACTAATTTAATCTGTCATCAAATTGACATTTTTTATGTCCAGGAGTGCCTGTACTACAGCTTAAGTTATACGCAAATACAAAAAAATAAAATTACATACTGAGGGCCACATTTTTTTGCTCAAAATTTTCGATCAACAGAAAAACGCTTTGCGTTACCTCGAAGTGATCTGAATCACCTGAATATGCATTTACATTAGGTGAAAGTCATTTCAAATGAATTTCAATTAACTGTCAAGCACAAAAAAAACTTAAATGCTAAGGTATTACATTCTGTTGAATACGTATGTATTAGTAGGCCATAAAATAGACATGGACATTGTTTATTTGATCATCAACGATTTTTTAAATTTAAATGCTCATTCTTAAAGCGATGCATGGATAAAAAAAAACTGTAAAAATTTTGGATTTGTTGTACTCAGATTAGGCATGAAAAGTTCCTTTACATTCATAGCTTGGTGCTTCAAATCAAAACTTATACATTCGGCATACAATCATTAAATTTAAATACCAAATTTGTATGATAAAGTCAAAAGAAATGAAAACTCGATATTCAAGGCAGATTTACTCATTGACTTAACGAAAATCAGCAATTGATTAACTTTTCTGCATATTCATAATTATGACAATTCGGTGAAAGTATATTTAATTGTAAAAATCAAATAGGAGATTTAACTTTTGAGGTGTGGTTAACCTATCAAATCGAAAATTTGAATTTGAAATTTGTAAATTTCAGCTGAATCGTGTATCTAAACTGTCTAAAGCCTCGCCCACACTTGGCAATTTGAATTGCAAATTCGGTTACTGAGACTCGTTTATGTTTACATTTTGAACTATACGAAGAGATGCATGTCTAAAGTCTCCCGACAAATATGGGAGACTTACAGCAACCAAATTGTAAACATAAACAAGTCTCATCAACCGACATCGCAGTTCATGTTGCCAAGTGTGGACTAGACTTAATGATTTCAAAACTAAAATACGAAATTATTTTTGAATCGGAACTCGGAACTTTGAAATTGAAGTTTGGAAACGATCTTTGAATATTATTCTTAAATCCCTTGAAATTATGAGCTTTTATTCGCAGTTTGTATCAGAATCATTATTGAGAAATTATTAATTAAAGCTTTAATTATTTTTTGCTCGTGAATCTGAATTAAAAGCACGAAATTCGAAAGGCTGATTGATTCTGAGTTTCCGTGAAACATTCGCTACAGAAGCTAAAATCGCGAATTACAACGCTCCTGATGCTAAAAAATCAATATACCAGTAATTGAAAAATCGCTGCTTTACTTGAACCTATGTTATTCATTTTAAATTATTCTTAATTTGTCTATGCTTCATAAAAGTGACGTCATTTGTTCAAGTTATTGAGACAGAACAATTGCATATGTTTATTTCTATATTAAGAAAAGGAATTTTTTTAAGACTGAATTTCATTTTTTATTTAATTGTTTGTTTGAAATTTAAACTTTTAATCTGAAATATGTTTTTATGAAGGTTTTTTGTATTTGGAATTAGTTCTCTGTGGAATCAGCATGACGTTTAATCTTGAATTTTTCGATTAAACGTCATGCTAATTCCACAGAGAACTAATTCCCAATACAAAAAACTTTCATAAAAACATATTTCTGATTAAAAGTTTAAATTTCAAACAAACAATTAAATAAAAAATGAATTTCAGTCTTTAAAAGAACTGAATCCTTAAAAAAAATTCCTTTTCTTAATATAGAAATAAACATTAACATTAACCTGACAATCGATAATATAGAATGACATTTCAGTTTTCAATCTGAATTGGATCTTTGAATTTGGAATTCTCTATAGCTATTTTACTTTTTAATTCTTATTTTTTTAATCAAAATCTGAAAATTTATCACGCACAAAAATGAAAATCTCAATTCTCATCATGGACTAGAGCGGAAGACAATTTCAATTCCGCTAAGGGATTTACGGGCATACTCGAAAAAGATTGGTTTGATTTTTTTTCATGCATTTGTTATATTCAAATTCTTCATGAATGTGACGTCATCCAAGAAATTGAATATCACACTACCTGCTTTGAATGTTCCTTACATGTTTGACAGTTCGCATGGTGAACCCGATGAAACTGGTTCATTGCCTCTGGAACGTCAAAATGAACATCAAGCCACCGAGGCAATGAACTAGTCACCGTGAGTGAGTCGCCTCTCGGAATACCCCGACTAGAGTCACGTGACTACGACTAATGTGACTACGAGTCACTTCATTCGCTTCGCAGAATAAGGCCCATTATTAACATACAAAAGAAAAATTGGAAAATAAACAAAACCTCTATTAATATATTGACAGATCACGCTCAAAATATGTGTCATTAAAAACAGTTATGCTAAGATTCAAAAAGCAAAAAAAAAAACTTTCATGAATGTATAATACATATTGTGTAAAATAGACTAGCTTAAATTAGACCATTTTTTCTTCCGATCGATTTTCAAGCGTTCATTGTATCGGACGTTCGTCGCCACGCTCATTTTGGTAGTTTTACTAGCCGGGCCCAAAGAAATTTTCAGAAAGAAAAAGCAAAGAGGGAGAACTCCCATATTTGGAACGTGTGGCGAAGCTGAGCGGGTAACTCAAGTATGAGAGCGTCACACGCTTTTCGATGTGACGGGCCCCCCAGGAAATACATCCGTCACCCGAATATGGGTGCCGTTAGCGACGAACGTGTTAAAACACGGCTTACTGTAGTTTTACTGTAGGAAAGTGTACACATATTTTTTTTGCTGCTGCTGTTCTTTTGATTGATTTTCACATCTATTACACATCTACTTGTGATTACTGGTGACTCTCAGAGCACTTGTATCCATGGTTTAGGTTTAGACCCAAATTACGACCCAAGTGTCGTGACTGGTGGTTCTCAATCCTTTCACTGGCTTCTTTTTATCCGCCAAACATTGACAATTTGCACTAATTAAAACGGTTTTAAGAAAACGTGCCCGTACTTCTTAACTACTCTTTTCTATCTAACACTTTCCAGTCCAGTTCGGTGTCGCTTTCTCTCAGAGAAACTACTTATTTGAACAAATCTCCTCAAGCTTTCTCCCCATTTTTCATGCTCTATCAACTCTCTCTTTCGGAATGGATTCAAACATAGTAGGGTGAGTGCTCCTACTTCGGACCTAAACCTATTTTAGTCCTAAAATGCCGAAAATTGTAAATTATTCGTTATTAGAAATAAGAGTGAATAAGAAAAAGACACTTTTTTTACTGTCCAAGTTAAAAATGAAAAGGAAAGTACTTTCACTGAGCAGAATATGAACCATGGTACGTAATTTATTTCTAGAATAAATGAAAACCAATAGAGAACCCGGAAAAATTTTAAAGGATCCAAAAAATTAAGACTTTTGACTTTGATGTTCCATTTTTCGACCTAACATCACCAAAACGGGGTTTCACTTCCAACAACTCAACAAAGGTGCGAATTTTTAATTGGAACATAATTTAGAACCAAGATTGAACCCCAAGTAATCAAAAGTTCCATAAAACATTCTCTTTAAAGCTTACTCAGCCCTGTTCAAGGGCTGTATAGCATTCTTATTAGCTAGAAATTTAAGTTTATATTCACACTTCCAAGTTCCATATCCAAAGCTGAGTAGAAGGCTATTCAGCCTTAACATGAACTTTAAAAAAAAAACAAACAGAAAAGGATTAAATGAAGCGTTCAAATTTTTTAGTTGTTTTTAAATTCTACATTATCCCTTTTCAAGGTAGGCTTTTTACCAAAAGATAAACAAACAATCACGGAATAAGATTCAGCAAGTTTTGGAATTGAATTAACGTGAGTCTAAGTTTGAAGTTATTTTTGTGAAATCATTTTTGCACCACATTTTTTCTTCTACTTGTTTCAACAGTTTAGAAAGAAAACTTCTTAAACTATCAAACCAAGAAGAGTTACAGGAGGACTAATCAGAAAAAAACGGAAAATTGAGTGAGGATTGAAAGCAAATTTGAAAAGAGGCAAAAACCAAAAGTTTTCATAAATATTTTTGTTTCTTCTAAGTGTCCATTATGTTTTACTATTTTCAGGATACTTTCGAAGCTTTGGACGCAAATAAGCTTATAAAACGGTTCAAAATATCGGAACGGACCGTTGTCCTAGGCAGAAAACCTATGATTTCAACACATAAGATAATCCTTTGCTTGGTGGCTATCCTGCCAATTTGTTCTTATAAACTTGATTAGTTCTCGAGCTACATATGTAACCAATTGAAAGCTAGCCCCTCCCCCTTTTATATCTCCCTTTTGGAAAGAGGGAGGGGTATTAAAGATTCATAGAAACATTCCTCGTGCCAAAATACCCCTCCAAGCCAAAATTGGTTTAATTTGTTGGACCGAGCTATGCAAACATTTGCCTTTTTTGAGGGTCCCCTCCCCTTCTAGGAATAGATGAGGGTCTCAAACCATAGTAGGAATCTTTCCAGGCCTCAAAAGCATCCATGTACCAAATTTCGAATTAATCGATTCAGTAGTTTCTGAGTGTATAGGAAACAGACTGACAGACAGAAATCCACTGCGTTTACTGCTTTTATATTGGTTCTGCAAATTATAACTTATATCTATCAGAGTTTTAAATTTGTGACTAGAATCTTGCAAAGTGATTACACTGATTGGCATAGAGGTGTGTAATTTCAATTCGTGTCCGAATATAAAAAAATCATAATTACCTATTAATAATAACTTTGAAAAATGTTCTTTGAACGATGTGACGACACACTAGAGTGTGTCAAGATCGACTGAAATTTCCGCCATTTTCTTTTCACTCGAACTTACAATTTTTCGCACAAGAGACATCAACGTGATCCGTCTTTCACCA
The DNA here is from genome assembly GCF_029784155.1 of Uranotaenia lowii. NCBI lineage: Eukaryota > Metazoa > Arthropoda > Insecta > Diptera > Culicidae > Uranotaenia > Uranotaenia lowii. The sequence continues at coordinate 264,932,894 of NC_073693.1, read as the reverse complement.
AATTCGTTTGTAAATTCGTTTTTCAGTACACGGAAAATAATAAAAAGGTAAAATTTACCGAGATAACAAGGTGAATGCTCTTGAAAGCCAAACAGGTAAGGAAACTCACCTCACAGCGAGGAAAATTTACCTGAACCGGAGTTGGAAAAAGGTACAATTCACCGAGAAAAAAGCTGAATCCAAAAAGGGTAAATCTTACATTGTAGAGAGGTGAAGTTCTCCTGCATTGAGCTGGATTAAAAAGTATAATTCACCTAGAAAAAAAGTAAATCCAAATAAGGTAAAACTTACCTCGTAGCGAGGTGAAGTTGACCTGGATTAAGCTAAACAAAACGGTACAATAATTCATCAAAAAAAGGAAACATTTGCCGAACCCGTTTATTGATGTTAAGCTTTATTGTCGTTTAGGAAGAAAATTTTGCCTAGCTTCGTGTCCAATTATGTAAAAATCGGATCAGAATGATAAGTGTTTTCTTAGATATCTTTCAGTTGTGCTGGTTCTTGTCATAATACTTTGCTTTTGTTTCGGATTGGCCCACAGTGCTTCGAGGAAATCCTCCAGATATCATTCCGGAAAAACCGGACCTGACCGGACCAGACGGACCTGCCAGAGGATTCAGCGGCCATAGTGGCTCGGAAGAACGCGAAAGCCGAATTGTTACGAGCCTGGCGAAGAAAGGACTTGCCAAAAAAAAATTAACCAGGATGATACATTTAAAAAATAATTATAAGGTAAAAGTGCTCATTCATTTAAAATAAATATCAATTTTTTTAAATAAATTATGTTTGTTAATTTTTATTAAAGAAACCGATTAAACCAACGAGCATTTAAGTTTTAGGCAGTGAATGGGAAAACGGTATTATTTACTATTTTTATAGATGAATGCAAAAAAGATAAAATTTACCTTTTTGCTGGGTGAATTGAAAAAAGGTGAAATTTACCTTTTTGCGAAGTGAATGAAAAAAAAGGAAAAATTAACCTCGAAAAAGGGGTTGAAAAATTCACCTCGCTTCTCGGGAAATTTTACCTTTTTTTTATTTTCCGTGTACTATACGCTAGTTAGCCTGCATATAAGAGAAGCATCATCTGATCCCTCTTAAAATAAAATATCTGGTCACATCAACGAAAGCTTGAACAAATTCTCAGCACTGCTTAGTGGTTAATGTTCAAGCTCAAAAGTGAACGCGCAGTAAATCCAACAAAACAATATTGAATCTCATGCCCGGTGGATCGTGATAAACGGTATGAATGACTTTTCTAACTACGAACTAGAACCACCAGAGCAGTGAAAAAAAATTCTCGTAATCATAAATTCATATGACGAACATTAAAATTACATAACAGCAATCACAATACGCTCCTTGGTTGAGTTTTCAGAAAGTTCAGGAAGTTAAAAGCTCCACAAAAAGCTCGGTTCGATTGGAATCAATTTTGACAGTTTTTTTTTGTTTCGATTGGAATTTTATTTTTCAGACATCGCTTCTCTTACATATAGGTTTACTATAGGTCGATTCACGCACTGCCTGACCTCACTGTTTTTGACCCTTCGCGATTCCTGTTTTGATTCCTTATTTTCCAATTTTACACGCTGAGGAAGCAAATCAAACATTTGGGCCCTCATTAAATTCTCATTCACACGTTTTTAGCAATAGTTTTCAGCTCAATTTTGGGATAAAAAAAATGAAAAGAAAAAAGAGTTTTTAGGAAACTTGATGGTTTTAGTATCAAATAATGAAAAATCAATTATTTTGTCTCTTAATCCAGATGAAAACAGAAATACTGGAATAAATGGATTCAAATTTAAAAGTTAAACTATCCGAAGTTATATTTATACCTCGAAAATATCATATCATAAAAATTTTATCCTTTTCTTTCAGTATATTTAAATGAGAATTTTCCTATTTTGGATTCTTCTGTCCCTGAATAGTGTTGTCGTAAAGGTACATATGTGCATTTTGCTTACAGCTTCTGGTCAAAATAACACAAGAAACTTCCAGACAATCGATTCGGCACATTCGAATTCATAAGAAGCTTCCACATTTGGACATTCGATGGTTTCAAGTAGAGGCGCTGTCCCAGGATATTCCACGCAAAGTGGGTTGTACAACAAGAAATATGTTGTAAAAAGAGTTTTAAAAACACGTTAAAACATTTCAATAAAAAACCTCCTTTCCAAAAAATTTAAGACTTTTAAATTTCATATTTATTCTCGGAGAGATAACTGTTAAGAAACCAAAAAATGCGCTTAATTTAGTTCACAAAATGAGACTTAGTTTTTCGCTATCCTCAAACTGAGATTTGAGCTAAATTTCTTAACCGTGCAGCTACACGAAAAATTTCACCACACCCCATTTCTAGTTCGTACAAATTTGTAAACAAGACATGTGAACTGTCACCACAAAATGGAATTACGACTTCGCTCATTCTGACAGGACTGGGGAGATGTGTCTCCACATATAAATAGTGTTGCCATTCTTCCATTTTGATTTAAACTTTTTTCTCATTATAATATTCATTCATTCACTTTATCTTATATTAGCTATCCATCTTACCTTACCACTACACAGTGTTCCACAAGAATAGATTCATGACGAGTACTATAAACATTAAATCGATGACATATTTATGAAGTATACGATCCAAGTGCTTAGCCAAAGCATGCAGGTTAAACATTATTGCTTGACAACTTATTTCAATACGACTGTAATGTATTACAAGGAAGTCCACTTTTCTAACCTGTCAATTTGTCCCGCATCTACCTATGACTGCATTATTTGAGCTACTCTGCATACGCTATAAACGCACCATAAAACTGTAGCTCTTAGCTATTCGATTCTCTTTTTTTTCTAAATCCAGTGCTGCATCAATTCCAATTCCCTGAACCACATTTCACACATTGTGACAAGCTGCGGCCAGAATCTTCAGGAGCTGTCTGGAGTCCCAAGAGTGCTCTACAATCAGGCGGGATGCTAAAGTGTTGCACTTCACACGCGCCTTCTTACAGGTCGCATTCAGAGATGATATTCCGATGGACGTCAAGAGGAGGAAAGGGTGAAAATATAAAAAATAAATATAAATCGAATCGAGGTCTCTTTCATAGCTGCGCGATAGGATTAATTAGTGAATTTTAATTGCATGCTTTTAACTTTTAACGACGGTGCGGTCGAGGTTTTACGACGACGAGAATCGAACAGCAGCCGCCCGACTTGAGCGAAACATTGGAAGGTACGGCACCATTTTATGGACGGACACCGAGCCGCGTTTGAATTGAGATCTTATTAGGATTCCCATTTGGGACCGATAAAAGAATAGGACTAGGCACTAATTGAGAGCGGCTAAGTGAGTGCCATATTATGACTTATCGGTTTCACCCGATTGCGATACGGATATCAATCTATCAAATGGGATTAAGATTGTGTGGGGATCCAAAAAAACGGTGGCTCGAAAGTCAGTGAATATTTTTTCCAATCAGCTCGATAAGCTGAGAAAATCCTTTTGAGAGTTATGAACAAATCATAAGAATAAAACATTTAAAGAAAAATACGACAAACATGAACTTTTTAGGTGTGACTGCAAGTATGAGTGTTCTTAACATTTGGATTGAGAACAAAAAAAAAAAACAAATAGTGAAATATACAAATTGTTTAAACTTTTGACCACTATCAACCTAATAATTTTTAAGTAGATAATCAGGAGCTATTATTTAACATAAAACTATTACAAACAGCTGTGAACTGTGTTTTCAAATCAGGAACTAATCCATCATCTAACAGTTTTGAAATGTGAAATTGAAAAAAACTATTGGGATGTAAGAACTGAAATTAATTTGAAATATTTGAAAGCCCAATAATTTATGGATTCGAGTTTTAGAATCTGAACACTTACTTTTACGTTTCTATACCAATTTGAATCCGTTAATTAGGGTAATTTATTCAATCGTTGCACAGCCAACCACATGATTTTGATTTTAATGCTGTATTTTAATCACTTGATTTATTTTTCGATTGCACTCATACAGGATTGGTCAACAAGATCCAAAACATGAAGTGTTTGAAAACAGGGACATAAAAATTGAAAAAATAATTTAAAAGAGCTTGGCTGTCCCAATAGTTGCACAGGATAATTTTAAGAACTGAAGGGAATTTAAAACTTTTTTAACTTATAAACTTTTAAAGGGTGATACGGTCAAAATTTGGTCAACATCAACTTGACGTATTTCTTTCAATGTTGCATTTAAAAAAACCTGAACACCCCTCATTTGAAGGTGTGTGTGTGTGTGTGTGTGTGTGTGTGTGTGTGTGTGTGTGTGTGTGTGTGTGTGTGTGTGTGTGTGTGTGTGTGTGTGTGTGTGTGTGTGTGTGTGTGTGTGTGTGTGTGTGTGTGTGTGTGTGTGTGTGTGTGTGTGAGTGTGTGAGAGTGTGTGTGTGTATGTGTGTGTGTGTGTGTGTGTAGAATGCTGATCCTATTTTGATTTTGGAATCCACTCTTCAGTTGTCAGAATGCCGTCCAAGGAAGAAGAGCAGCGTATCAAAATTTGGCTCGCGCATCGCGAAAATCTGAGCTACTCGCACGCAAAGCTTGCAAAATCGCTGAAATTTGCCAAACCGACCGTTACAAATGCAATTAAAGTGTTCGGGGAACATTTGTCGACAGCCAGGAAGTCTCGGGGGAAATCGAAAACCGGAAGCCGCTGAGACGACAAAGAGAGTTGCCGGTAGTTTCTAGCGAAACCCTAACCTCTCTCTCCGAGATGCCGCAAATAAGCTGGGTGTATCGTCTACAACCGTGCATCGAGCCAATAAACTAGCCGGACTATCGACTTACAAGAAGGTAGTGACTCCAAATCGCGATGATAAACAAAATACGACGGCCAAAGCGCGATCCCGGAGGCTGTACACGACGATGCTGACGAAGTTTGACTGCGTGGTAATGGACGACGAAACCTACGTCAAAGCCGACTACAAGCAGCTTCCGGGACAAGAGTTTTATACGGCAAAAGGAAGGGGAAAGGTAGCAGATATTTTCACGCAAATGAAACTGACAAATTTCGCGAAGAAATATCTGGTTTGGCAAGCCATTTGTACCTGTGGCTTGAAAAGCAGCATTTTCATAGCTTCCGGGACTGCCAACCAAGAAATTTACGTGAAAGAGTGTTTGAATAAACGTCTGCTGCCTTTCCTGAAGAAACACGGTTGTTCCGTACTGTTTTGGCCGGATTTGGCATCTTGTCATTACGGTTAAAAGGCCATGGAGTGGTACGCCGCAAACAACTTGCAGGTGGTTCCCAAGGACAAGAACCCTCCCAACATGCCAGAGCTCCGCCCAATTTAGAAATACCTACTGGGCTATTGTCAAGCGGAACGTAATGAAGACCAAAAAAACTGCTAAGTACGAGCAGCAGTTCAAGGCAAACTGGTTTTCTGCGGCGAAGAAGGTGGACAAGGTGGCTGTACAAAATCTGATGGCAGGTGTTAAGCGTAAGGCCCGGCAATTCGGATTTGGAAAAGCGGAAGCCTTACTGAATATTTTTCCTGAATTTTATACAAATTAAATTTGAAAAAGAAATTTAGTTTGATTTTTCAAATAAACGATTTCACCGATTCACACGCGTTTTCCCTTGACCAAATTTTGACCGTTTCACCCTTATTTTACGGAAGAAACCTGAGGTGCAATTATAGTGAAAAACCGCATTAGAAAACTTAAGGTTAGTTTTTGTTTAGCTCTTGTACTTAAAATTCGAAACTGAACGCTTGCAATTAAGATGTGTACCACTCCATACTCAAGTAAAAGTTATTTCCAATACTGGCAGCAAGAAACTCGGAACCAGGCTTATTTTCAAACGTCCATACCGACTGAAGCACCTTTTCCATGCGATAAAGCTAACCTGCGATTGCACTTATCTATAATTCATATCTGAGAACAGCATCCAGCACACGGAATAATGAGCGCAACAAAGCAAACGAAACGAAAAATAATTGATCCCGCACCTTTTCCTTTCTGATTTCCTCCATCGAAGACTGTTTCTTTATTTTTTTTGGAGAAAAGAAGATGCACTTGAGTAAGTACGGGTTCCTCGATCGGAAATCGATCGATCCTCCTGCATGCCGGTTGCTGCCGGCAGAATCTTCCTCCAGGCTGTAGGCAGCCATGCAGTCATCCAGCTTCTGGATCCGTGTGTAATTGATATAAATTAATTTATCTCACCGGGAGATTAATTATACATGAGACGATAGCTTTTTTGCATCTCGTCTCGGTACCTCAGGAACACTTTGAATTTGGTCGTTTTGTTTGATTTCGATGCTTGCTGCAGATGCGCGCATTCGCAGAGATCGTGACTGAGAATTGATACGAGATGTCTTAATCGGCCGAGCACGACAAAATCGTTGTTCTGGATTAGAGAGACCAAGACTGAATCTTCCGGACGGACGAGGTGAAACGGATCGGATTGTAGAGTGAATCTGCATATAAACGATCGGCTGCCGGTGTTCGGAATGCGTTGGATTGGCCGTTCGTGACAACTGTGGCGCACGGGAGCATTCCAAACCAATTTAAGTAAGTGGTTCGAACTTTGATCTCTCAATGGTTTCGTCAGGTTAAATTTTTATCAGTTTTAGATTCAGCTACCGGAACATCTGCTTATCGTTTGCTTCGAATTCCGGCTTTCTCCGATAACCATTAGGTAACAGCAGGTGCTGTCGGCTTCCTCGGAATTCTGGCGACAAAACACTAGCGCCGAATGAGGGTTGAAGGGTTGAAATCCAAGCTCGAGTTTTAACTTTTTTCACGCACACACATGCACCAGTGCAAATTTTATTGTTGTAATCTATATACCTAATTATAAACATTGTGTGAGTGAAGTTACGCTTGATTTTCAAAGTGTGATGATGTGATTAAAGTGTTGTGATGGTGCGCTTCCATTCAAAGCTTGAATGCAAAGCTCAATGCTTGTGTGGAAAGCTGCGAAGCTTGGATTCCATCTCGCAGAACGGCACCACCATAAACATTGTGTAGGTGACGCCAACGATTTGTTTGAAAAAACAACAGCCCGACTATCTTGATACTTTGAGATCTTTGGAAACAGTTTAAAAAAGCACACTGAAAAAGGTTTTGAAAGTCCTCGGCATTGTTTGTTTTACCATACTTTTCAACCATGAATTATTACTAATTTTTTGTGGGTTGTGCCAACATAAGAACACAATAAATGTGATGTAATGGATTCAAAATATAAAATACAAACGACGACTCAACCACATTTAAACGAATAAAAACTAAGGAAGTAGTATTTTGAGATCACTTCCGTGAGCATTATTTATTTATTTACATAGTATTCCGTCTCACGACATAACTTGACGAACATAATTCCTAAAATTCACTCGGTCCATGGCAACCGTTCTCCAATTTCTCGGGCACCCCACGTTCGCCAGATCACGCTCCACTTGGTCTAACCACCTCGCTCGTTGCGCCCCTGCTCATCTTGTTCCTACCGGATTCGTAGCGAACACCTGTTTTGCAGGACAGTCGTCCGGCATTCTCGCAACATGTCCCGCCCAGCGTATCCGGCCAGCTTTCACCACCTTCTGGATACTGGGTTCGCCGTAGAGTCGCGCGAGCTCGTGGTTCATCCTTCGCCTCCACACTCCGTTCTCCTGTACGCCGCCAAAGATGGTTCTTAACACTCGTCGCTCGAATACTCCGAGTGTACGCAGGTCCTCCTCGAGCAATATCCATGTCTCGTGCCCGTAGAGAACAACCGGTCTAATGAGCGTCATATACAGGTTACACTTCGTGCGAGGGCTAAGTCTTCTCGACCGCAGCTGCTTGTGGAGTCCATAGTAGGCACGACTTCCGCTGATAATTTGCCTCCGGATCTCACGGCTGGTGTCATTGTCTGCGGTCACCAGTGAGCCGAGATAGACAAAGTCTTCGACTATCTCCAGCTCGTCACCGTCGATCGTGACCTCGTTATTACTGGACAAGCGGGTTCGGTCGGTCTCGGATCCGCAGGCCAGCTTGTACTTCGTCTTGGACGTATTAATCATTAACCCAATCCTTCCTGCTTCGCGTTTCAGTTTGAGGTAGATCTCCTCCACCGCCGCAGATGATCTGCCGACTATATCAATGTCATCGGCAAAGCAGATAAGTTGACTGGATCTGTTGAAAATCGTGCACCGCATTTCGCCCACCGCTCGTCGAATAACACCTTCTAGCGCCACGTTGAACATCATGCAGGATAGACCATCACCTTGTCGAAGCCCCCTGCGCGATTCGAATGAACTCGACAATTCACCCGAAATCCGCACACAGCACTGCGTTCCATCCATCGTCGCCTTGATCAGTCTGATCAGCTTCCCGGAAAAGCCGTTCTCGTCCATGATTTTCCATAGCTCGTTACGTTCTATCGTGTCGTATGCGGCTTTGAAGTCGATAAATAAATGGTGCGTAGGGACTTGGTGTTCATGGCATTTTTGGAGGATTTGCCGTAATGTGAATATCTGGTCCGTCGTAGACCGTTCCTCCATAAAGCCGGCTTGATGACTTCCCACGAATCTGTTTGCTTGTGGCGTTAGGCGGCGGAGTAAGATTCGGGACAACACTTTGTAGGCGGCATTGAGGACAGCGATCGCTCGGTAGTTCTCACAGTCCAACTTGTCGCCCTTCTTGTAGATGGGGCATATAACCCCCTCCTACCACTCCTCCGGTAGCTGTTCTATGTCCCAGATCCGGACTATCAACCGGTGTAGGCAATCGGCCAACTTGTCCGGGCCCATTTTGATGAGTTCAGCTGCGATGCCATCCTTCCCAGCCGACTTGTTTCTATTCAGCTGGCGGATGGCTTCCTTAACTTCACTCATCGTTGGGAGTGGCTCCTCTTCGTCGTTGGCTACGTCGGCGATGTACCTTCCCCCACCGTCTTGATCTCCTGCATGTGCGTCGTTCAGGTGTTCATCGAAGTGCTGCTTCCACCTTTTGATCACCTCACGATTGTCCGTCAGGATGCCCCCGTCCTTATCCCGACACATTTCGGCTTGCGGCACGAAGACTTTGCAGGATGCGTTGAGTTTCTGATAGAACTTTCGTGTTTCTTGGGAACGATGCAGCTGCTCCAGCTCCTCGAGCTCCTCCTCCTCCAGGCAGCGCTTTTTCTCCTGGAAAAGTCGGACTCGCTGCCTCTTCCGCTGTCGGTGATTTTCCACATTTCGACGGGTGCCTCTTTGCACTACTGCTGCCCGCGCGGCATTCTCTTCGTCCATCACCCTCCTACACTCCTCGTCGAACCAGTCGTTCCGTCGAGATCGCTCCACATAACCGATGACGTTCTCCGCAGCACTGTTGATGGCTGTCTTGATGGTATCCCAACAGTCCTCGAGAGGGGCTTCGTCAAGCTCGCCCTCTGCCGGCAGCGCTGCTTCGACCGATTGCGCGTAGTCTGCCGTGACCTCAGGTTGCTTCAGTCGTGCAATATTTAACCGAGGCGGGCGCTGGTTTCGTGTGTTGTTCACTACGGAGAGTTTTGGGCGCATCTTCACCATCACCAGATAATGGTTTGACTCGATGTTGGCGCCTCGACATGATCTGACGTCGATGATGTCCGAGAAGTGCCGGATGTCAATCAAAACGTGGTCGATCTGTGATTGCGTTTGGTACGGTGATCTCCAGGTGTACTTGTGTGGGAGGCGGTGCTGAAAAAAGGTACTACGTACGGCCATTCGTTTGGAGGCGGCGAAATCAATAAGTCTGAGGCCGTTTTCGTTAGTCAGCTGGTGCGCACTGAACCTTCCAATTATCTCATTTCCGTGAGCAATGTCTAATAAATGATCTGTGTTGACTTTCTATAGATGCGAATTTAATGGGTACCGTAATCCAGGGTAAAACTTATCACTTTTTTCAATATTTTCCGAATATTTTTCCTGTTGTTCCTGTGGCATGTATCATATTTTAGAAACCAGTACTGGACTCCTATGAACGTAAAACATGGTTGCAGAAATTTATTTGACAACTTTGAATTTGATTTCGTCGCTGTTCAGAAATTGATGCTTTGTGGTTAGATTAGGCTTGCCAGATACTTTCAGAAAAAGCGGGACATTTCACGCAGAAAAAGCGGGACACAGCTAAAAAAAGCGGGACATTTAAAAAAACTTAAATTCTGTAGCTAAACTTATAAGTTTACCATCAGCCAAAGTTGTTAATAGAAAGTTCACTAAGGTTAAGGCAGATTGATTTCACTAAGTTTCTCTTACATGACTTCTATTTACACGGTTTTTTGCCATATGCACTGTTATTTTCCACGGTTCTCGCGAACTAACACGTTATTTGAGAGAAATTGATAATTTGTTTAAAATTTCCATCATATTTTATCTTAATATACTTTGGACAATTGAATCGATAAAGGTGGTGTATAATATAACGCAATTTAACTAAGATTCCGGCGCGAAAATTAATTTTTTAATTCTATAATCTATAATATTTGGAGGCAACTTAAACAATACACGAATAGCCTCATAGGTGTAAAGTGTCACTAATAAAGACAAAAAAAAACTTAAACAATATTTTCTTCAAACATTGAAAGTGCTCCAAAAACACTTAACTGAATCAGAACCTTAGTGTAATGCTAGAGCTCTAGAGTCATTCAGTATTGCCTTATATAAACTATGAAAAATGCTGCTTATTTTGAGAAAATCCAAGCAATCCAAACAATGATGCATCTAGGGGCAAAAATTATAAAAATTGCTAAATAGTTTTAGCTTCAAAATACAAATGAAATTTTTCCTTTACACATTCCCCTCTCCCACTATTTCTATTTTTATATTTTCTTCAAAGTTAATCATTTGATAGGATTTCTATCCATTTGTCCAGTAAGGGCTTACTCTTGGAAAATGTCCTTACTTTTTAAATATCAAAAATTTATCATTAAATGACTATAAAATTACCATTATAACTATACATATACCAAAAAAAGTAGTTCTTTCACATTCAATAACCCGATTGCTTCTGGATGCTTTTGGTATCAGGAATTAGGGCTGTTCCTTTGCGAGCGTTGGAAAAAATATATATTTTAAGATTTAGAAATTACATTTTTACTAAGAGAAAACAATTTCGAATACAAACCAACTTTTGTCTATTTGATACTCAATAAATAGGATTTCAAACGTAGAAAACAGTTTTAAAAAAATCAAACTTAAGACTTAGTTATTGATGATAATGTGGAAAAATTTATTGATGGTCAAAGTTACCCCGGTGATCAAAGTGACCCCGTTTTATGTTACACTATGCAATACTTAATATGGAAACAGATTCGCTCATCGTTAGTTTTCAAGTATACAAGAAACCGAATTAAATATTTAGAAGTTTTTTTTTCAAATTCCATAAATAAATTTTACTTCTCTGGAAAATTTACACTGATATCTTCTGAAGTTTCTGAAGTAAGCTTATTTGTAAGATAATGTAATTATTCTATATCATTAATTCATCAGAAATTTGACGATTTTTTTTTCATATCCTAAGCAAATTCGTATTTGAGTAATTTTTTTGGAAATAATCTTCATCATTTGCTTCAAACCAAAAAATATATCTAAAAACTGAAAAGCTTTCGCTCATTTTGTTGACAGTTAGTTAGTTTTAACGAATGGCACAATAGAAAATATATTTTAGGCTTTGATTGTTCAACAATTTGTTGATTTTATTTTAATACACACGTTTTTTGGAGACATAAAATCGTTATGCGCAAAAGATTTTGTTTGGAGCTTTCAGCGAGCTCCATAATTTCATGAAGTTTTCTGTCAATGCAGATATTTTTAGCCTCTAGATCATATTCAGAGCAAAGAAATTAATAACTGATTTTCAATGATGATATAATAAATGAATTTTGGTTTTCATTTGTTTTGTTTTTTTTTATTATTTTAACATACAGTAACGTTCATAATTGTATAGAAATTGGAAGCACGCGCACTGTCACTTCGACTGTGAACTTCCATAACTTTTTACTCTGATGATATTTTTCGATCAAATTTTCTGCAAAAGATAGCAAAAGATTTCCCCCGACAAATAGACAACAGTTTCTCGCTTCTTATCCCCGTCCTATTTCCATTCCTATCTTATTCACATCTCATTATCCCAACTCATTCCCATCAAAGACAAACGAGAATAAAAAAAACCACCGGTCAAACGGCAAACGCAGTACGTTTCATTAGTATTTGTAAAATAAGTACTAAGCAATCAACGTTTTAGAAAATAGTTAATATAGGAGTTGGAATTTAATTAAAATTTATTTTGCTATTTGCCTTTATTAAAAAATAAATTAAATCCAATTCATTAAACTAACTGCTAATCAGAAAAATGAGTCAAAAATTATTATAAGTATTTTAATCGAAATCACTAGAAAAAAAAAATATGAAAAGACTGAAAATTATACAAAAACAAAGAATCAATTAATACTAATTTAGATAAACAAGCTTTTAAAAAACTAATTGAAACTGAAAAATAAGATCCATAAATATTTGTAAAATAAGTGTAAAGCAGTCAAGCTTTTGGAAAATAGTTAAACCAGCAGTTCGAATTTAAAAACGATTTATTTTGCTATTTGGATTTATAAAAAAATGAATAAAATCCAATTTATTAAATGAACTACTTATGAGAAAAATGAGTCAAAAATTATGATGAGTGTTTTAATCGAAATCACAAGCACTAGTTGAAAAATTGAATTGAGAATTATCATGCCTACCTATATCTTAAATCCTAAGCTATGAGTTCTGAATAGTAAGGATCAAAATTTAACAAATTTTGTGCCAAAATCAAAAAAGAATATTCATTGAAATCTTAAGCGGGATCTAAATGCAAGATATTTTGAAAGTCCTTGTCTGTCAAATAGTATGATTCTAAACAAAAGTGTTATGAAGTTTATTTTGGACCATTTTTTTCAATCAGGTATAAAAAAAAGTTTAATCGGACTCTTGCTGTTTTTATTTTGATTTAATCTCGTTTGATAGCCATATCTGAGAAATCAAACTCTAAATCAAATAACGGATTCAGAGTTTTCAATTTTGATTCTTAGGAAGCACATCGGGTCTGAGATCGAAAATAATTTGATCTTCAATTTAAACTGAATATTAAGTACTTGAACCTTACTCCTCGTAGACAGTCTAAAAAAAATTGAATTTTGTTTTGTGTTTAAGATTTCAACTCACAGTTTTATTCAGAATACTAAATCTGCGTCTACATTTCAATTGGATTTAATATTCAAGTATTTAAATTGAACAATAACTGACAAAAAAAACTATTCCAACATTTAAACACAAAAAATTGGAATCATAATTTGCCTGTACTCTGAATTTGGTAGTAAGCTGCTAGTTTTTTTTAAATTTTTTTTTTATTAAGGTCTTATATTATATTTCTCGAAATCATGAAGTGGATGATTTGTATTTATTATTCAAGAAATGTAAACGAAATGAGAATCAGAGGTTGAAATTGAATTATTTAATTAAAAAAATCCGAGATACGGAAAAAAAAAACATTCGATTTTCCTAATTAAAATTGGATCAGACTGAATTTTGTATGAAAATAATTTTAAAAAATGGCAAAAATTATATGAAATTGAATTTATTAATTGAAAATGTACAATTCTTTACAACTTAACTATTTTAATTTAATCATTACTAAAAAAAAACAAGTAAACTAGATTTTACTTTAAAGCATATTTTCTTCAAAGTTGCTTAACATTATCTCTCTGACCTTCAAGTCCTTGATATAATTTTCAAAAGATTATTTTAAGAATTGGTTCCACGTCTTGGAGAAAAATTGCAAGCGATAAACCTATACATTTTTGATAATATCGTTTTACTTTTTTCCCAGTTTATAACGCATTCTGGTTTGATAATCTTTTATGGCCTAAATGTGATCTGATATGTAATATTCAGCTAAGCTTAGGCACCAAACTTTCCCCAAAAACGGAAAAGGCCCGGTACTGCCAAGCTCAAGTTGATCGCGTGACTAAATTTTGGCCGAATTAATAGCTTCTGTTTCACGCCTGCAACTGCCCATCAGTGTTATTGACCAGCGTTTATCGAAAGATGGAATCCACAAATGTGTTTCCAAAAAACTATCCCCAAGAAAATCGGCAGGAGAAAGAATCCAAGTATTTTAACCGATCGCTTTTTTTTGTCATTTTCCCTGTCAAGAATCGCGCTCCCAATCGAAAGCCAGGGCGCTTTCTGCCTCTGATTCAAGAAGAGAATCGCCGATGGTTATCAACGGGCTGTAATCTTTCCAAGTGGTCAGGCATGATTGCCGGGTTCCAGGCCAGTATCTTTCCCAGTTAATTGCGTTAATGAATTGCTTTTCGATGAATTGAAATGGGTATCCATGACTCTTGGGATCGGATAATCGGAGGTACGTTGCTTCTGTTGGTTGCGGTTTTTGTGGGTTATTCGATCGGTTTACTCGAGCATGAGGTTTCAAAAATATGTAATTGCTGTTTTTATTGACATCGAACATGAGAATTCGGACCGAAAGTCTTGGTGATAGCTGTCAGAGATATTTCGTAAAGGTAACCGTCCATCTGATCGAATCAGAGATTTCAACGCCTCTCACGTGGTTTAGTCAAGATTGATCTTACATCGCCGAGCTTTGTTCAGATGGGCATCATTTTAATAAGTTTATGAATTTAACCACAACATAAATATCCACATTGCATTTGGCGATTCTTTCTCACCAATGCCAGTCGAGCATAATGCAAAATGGGCATTGTTGAACGTCTCTCTTTTTTCCATTTTCCGTTCATCTAATTCAATAGAAGCAATCCTCCTTCGTCAGGTCAGCTAAACACCCTCTCGATTGTTCCCCACCAAAGAGCATAAACATAAACATACCCACATTTTTCGGGTTTTTGGTTTGTTTTTTCGTCTGCTGGCTTTTGAACTTCAACTGCATCTCATAGCATGGGATGTTGCTTTGATAAAAAAAATCCATTGAAAAGACCACACGCGACGTGAGAGAAAAGCGAAGAAACACTTTTTTGTTAAGGATAATATTTAATGAACATAGACTTAGTTAGTGTGTTTGAAATATTTATATTTTATTTAGATTGTTTTCTTTCTTTTATGTGATTTTGTAAAGTAATTATAATAAGTTTGGATTTGGAAAGAATGCTTGATGGTGAAATCAAATTTGTCAGAGACTCACTAGGAGTGCTTCTCAACTTAAACACTAGGTTTCAATTTTGATTATTTAATAACTGACTACCATGTAGTAAATTTTTCAAGCTCCATGTTCCAACAAAACATATTCAGCAACCTCCTTTAAACATTGAGTTAATTTTAGAATAAAAAATAAAATAATTTGAAAATCTATTTTTTTATTTAAAGCATACTTGTTCAAAAATCAAGCTTTGCCAAAAAATATAATTGCAAAATTATGTGAGAAACTAATTTTAAGCTTGATACAAGACAAAAAATACAAAGCAAATTATTTTGTGCTGGAAACCAGCAAAATTTTCAGCAATAAAGATTGCTGGAAAAATCAGCAAACTCCATTGCTGGAAAAACAGCAATCTTCAACCAGATTTTCTAGAAACCTACAAATGTTTTGTTCAAATTGATTTGTTTTTATAAATATTGTTTTTTATTCAATTATTGGATTTATTTATAAATATAAAACAAAATTTAATTTGCACAAAAAATGGTTTTCCTGAATCTTTCAGCAAATTTAAAATTTTCCGGAATTTAAAATTTGAATAAGTTTGTAAAATAAAAAAAATAAAAACATTGTCAGCATTCTTGTCAAACTCATGCTTAAAAATCTACTTACCGAATGATTCGCTTCCAGAGGTTTTTTTTCTTTTTCTTTTTTCTTTTTCTATCACCTAAAGTTTACTCTAAAAATTAACAAAGCTCTGAATCTTACATATCGATTGCTGATTTTATAGCAATACGCATCAATTGCTGGAAAATTTTCAGCAAAAAAAAAACAAGTGTTGGAAAAGTCAGCAAAACCAATCATGTTAGCAGGTTTCCAGCAAAAATTTTGATTGCTGGACGTTTCCAGCATATTTATTTGCTGGAAATTGAGGAAAAAAAATTACTGTGTAGTCACTAATTTTAACGCTCTTGGGTGTTGGTTTTACAATAATGGACAAAAGTTCTCGACATATGCTAACTTACGGCATTCGTTTAAAAAAATCCCAGTAGTTTATCATAATTACATTATACATATACAATTTTGTGAAATGTTCTCTATCGAAGGGCGTCAAATATCCAATCCACTAATTTTCTTCCATAACAATAAAGGAAGAAGAAGACTTCACTCCTTATTTTTCGTTACACAAAAAATAAAAAAAATAGCTTCTTTCGCACTTAACTGTTGTTTACTTTTAACCAAAATAGGCTATTACCATGTAATTTTTGAATATTCATGAAGTAAATGGTGTTCATTTTAATATTTTGTTTTTTTTTATGTCACTTTTATGTAGCTATTTGAGTTATCGAAAGATGTTCAAAACGAGTGAAACAGTTTCTTAAATGGTTTGGAATATTTATAGGTCAAGAAAAACAGTGCAAGATAAAGAAACAACGAAAGCTTCAACAAAAAATTAAAAATGTCTAATACTTCTGTCCACCAGTGAATGTAATGTTATTTTAAGGGTTATGACGTCACGAAAATGCTTAGTTTATCTATATTATGATTTATCAAAGTGCCCCTTATTGTCGCAAACTAGGGTGCTCTTCATACTTTTGTAACGAATTTGATTGTGCCAACAATACCATCAGCTTTGTTAAGGGCGCCACTTCCAGTCAAGGAAGGCTGAAGGTACGCGTTACTTCCGGCGTGAGACTCGCACAAGGCGGGTTTTTTTGAAAAAATGGCTAAAACAACATTCGAATGTACGTGACTTTAGGAGGAATATGGAAACTATTGGTCGAGTTACTCTTTTACTTGAAGGGCAGAATAAAAAGCGAAATGATACTAAGACGAGCAAAAGAAAATATCGAGGAGAGAACGTTTTCCGATTTTCAAAAATCAATGACAAGAAAGCTACTTTTCAACATTTTTGTATTCATCCTAATTTTTAAAGGGGCCCCAGAATATTTTTGATTAAAAATAAGTTTTGACAAAGTTTTGCCCTAGCTGAAACTCTAAACATTTGGTTAGGTCTGACCTGTTTGTTTTTGAGCGGGATCTCCGGATGTCGATTGAGCGGGCGTTATCCTCGAGGACGGGTTACTGGCAGCCGGGAAAATGTTGACTGCACCAGCGTGTCTAGACAGCGTTCACTGGCAGTCGGAAAAACGTTGGCTGCACCAGCGGTAACCACTGGCAGCCGGAAAAAAGGTTGACTGCACCAGCGAATTATCACGGCCTGGACGGGTGTCACTGGCAGTCGGAATAGGATTGACTGCACCAGCAACTTGCCTCGTGGACAATGGCGAATCCACGTGGAGCGGGAACAAAATGGCGTCCGCTAGGCGTCCCTTTCTGGCCGGCGGTCGATACTACGAGGGAATCGTCGAAGGCCGTTGAATGGATCAGAAATCCCGTTCCGATCCCGGTCCGAGTCGACAAGCGGTGTGCGCAAACGGTGCTCTGCTTTCGAGCTTTGTAGCGTTTAGCTCGAGTGGCGTCTTCACGCCCAACTTCCGTGACCAGCGGATGTAGCTCCGGACTTGGACCCACTTGTAGCGGGATAAAGAATCCTGCATCCCAAAAAACAGATTAGTGACAGACCAACCAAAGCCCTTTTATAAAAAAGAATTTACCTAGTCCTCACGCGTTCTATTTTATTCAGTAGCACCAAAAGATAAAAATTACAAGGCGCGACCTGCCGACTCGTTCGACGTTCTCTACTCGAATGGAGTAAATTTAGTAAGACCAAACCGGATCTGCCCCAAACAAAAGAGTATCTCGGCATTGTTGAAATACAAAAGAAACTCGTCTAACGGCAACATTGAATTTCGTTTCCCGGTTTGAAATGTAGATGGCACTAGTAGCAAGATAATGCTGGCAAATTACGATCGGACCAAGGTGGTTCTTACATTGGCTCATACTAATTTAAATAAAAATTTTGAAATCGAAGATTTCAAAATTTTTATTTCCTAGCTATCACGGAAACTTTTAACTACGGAAACTTTTTCCTATTTGTAATTAAGTATTTATTTCTAGTTATTCAAACGATATGAGAAAAACTGTTATTTTACTCTTCTAGTTTTAACTTTTGATATTCAGAATGACTTGAACTGCTCTAAAGATCAATCATGTTTGAACATATTGAATGTCGTTTATTATCAACCTCAGAAATATCTGAGAAACGCACTAACCAAAATAAATCTACTACATTACCCAAAACTCTCAGACATATCTGAGCTAACCTATGAAATCATGTTACATTAATATTTCTCTCAGAGACATCTGAGCCAACCGAATATGGATTTTCTTAATTTTATCCGATGTTTCTTTCTCTTGAAATTTTAAATTTTTTTCCAACCAAACATAAATTTACCTCAAAATCTTGTTCTGAATTTTCTTTAATTTCGGTAATCAAATTTTACTTGAACATCCCTATATCAATTTGGAAATTATGCTGTCAGCATATGTTTGAGATAATGCTGTCAGTATGGATGTAAACAAACACCCACTTGAATCGGAAAAAAAAATCCAAAATCAATTTACTGAATGGAACTGAATTGCATAAACTTTCTTGTTCATCTAGGCGTTCACACAGGTAATTTTTTTAAATTTAATTACTTTGCTCTTTCTATTTTAGGCCAAACATTTGTTAAACGAGAAAAATTAAATTTGTAAACCGAATAAACCAAACGGAATTTTGAAAAACCGAAATTATGCGAAAAAGAATAACTGGAAACAACTTGAATTGGTTAGTTGGTGATTCTAATAAGATCAATATTGAAGAACAAGGAAAATTTTTACGGATTGCACCAGGAACGTTACGAAATGGATTGTATGCGGAAGATATTTGATGTCTTTCATCTGATTTTCTCATCACCCAGAATCTCAATTGTCTGTGGTTATGACCGCTTAAGGAACGACCCGTGATAGCTTCCAGGGATTCGTTGGCCTTCAAGATCCTCCAGCTCATAAGTATTCGTGCCAAGGACGGTCCGTACTCTAACTTTTGTAAAAGTTGGTGCAAATTTGCCCACGAAACATCGATCTTTATTGGAAAGGTTGACGTTTTTCTTATAGACGACCTCGCCCACACTAAACTGATGTTTTTCGTTAGATCGCAAGTTGTAGTTTCTGCTATACTTTTCATAAGCTTTCCGAAGATTATTTTGGACAAGTTTATATAATTGATTAGTCGTGTTTTCTGAATTTATTTCGTCCTTTGGCTCAGTAGCCTCGCGTATCACATCGAAATCTCTACCGTTTACCACCATATTGCGGCCGAAATTAACAAAATATGGTGTGTGGCCCGTACTATCGTGCACCGAGGTCCTTATAGCTCTTGCTATGTCGTGCACTGCGACGTCCCAATCTTGATGATGAATCTTCTGGTTCAAAGAACAGCGTATAGCGGTTACAATCACGCGGTTTACCCGTTCGGTCGGATTGGGACCTGGGTGGTACACGGGCAAGTTCCAGTGCGTGATTCCGAACTTCGCTAAGAGATTTTCGAACATATGAGATCTGAACACCTGTGCGTTATCAGATATACATATTGACGGAGCCCCGAAGAGGTTGAAAATGAAGGTTTCGAGGAAATGACAGACGGCTGGAGCGGTGGAGCTTTTCATACAATGGACCAAGACGAATTTACTAAAGAAATCGCTTACTACGAGAAGCCAAACATTCCCCTTTTTGGAACGAGGATACGGTCCGAGAAAATCTAGGGATATTAACTCCCAGGGACGTGTACAAGCTTTCGGTTTACCGCATCGGGGTGTCACATTAATACCGGGAACTTTGGATTCTCTACACACCTCGCACTGACTACAAAATCTTTTGATATCTGTTGCCATATTGGGCCAATAATATTTTTCTCTGACCTTAGCTAAAATTTTCAAATTTCCCAGATGGGCTTCTTCGTGAATAGTTTTTATGATGATATTTCTATCCATTGAAGGGACAACCATTTTCCACCTAAATGAAGGGTCCTCGAATTCCGTTTTAGAGCGTATAAACTTGTAAACTTGATCATCGCGAACTTCGAAATGGGGATATCGATTTGGAAACTTTGTTATTATGTCTTTTAGTTGGGTGATGTACGGATCTTCAACTGGCGCATTTACGACATTTACAGCACGCGACAACGCATCGGCGGGTATGTTTTCGGAGCCTTTTTTATATTCTAGTACGAGATCATATTTTGAAAGTTTTAATGCCCAGCGAGCAATGCGCGGCGATTTGCTTTCGATGGACATTGTTTTGAGAAATGTGAGACTCATGGCATCTGTCTGAACGATAAATTTAGAACCCTCGACAAAATGTTTAAAGTTTTCTATACTTAACAAAACTGCTAAGCATTCCCTCTCTGTGGCGCTGTAGCGTTTCTGAGTGCTGGATAGTTTTTTTGAGAAATAGGCTACTGGTTTTCGCTCACCGTTAAACTCTTGGACAAGCACGGCACCAATGGCCAAATCCGAGCTATCTGTCTCGATCGTAAAGGGTGCGTTGAAATCGGGATTAGCAAGAACAGGGGCGGAGACTAGTGCGGTCTTTAATTTTAATAAGGCGTTATCCGCTTCCTCGGTCCAGATCAGCTTCTTGCGATTAGATTTTAGGAGATTGGTTATTGGTGTAGTTATATCAGAGTAATTATGTATAAATTTACAATAAAAACCGGCAAGTCCGAGTAATCTCCGCACTTCTTTAATCGTTTTAGGAATTGGGTAATCAAGGATGGGTTGTATTTTGCTGGAGTCCATGGACAATCCTTGTTCCGATAACACGTAGCCAAGGTACCGAATTTCTTTACGACAAAATTTACTTTTTTCCAAGTTAATAGTGAACCCAGCTTTACGCAGACGATTAGCAACTTCTTTGATAAGGAGAACATGATGATTGAACGAATTTGAGACAATAATGATGTCGTCCAAATATACATAGACATGTGGTTCGAGATCATTGCCTAAGGTCAACTTCATAGCTCGAGCCATCGTTGCGGGGGCGTTCATTAAGCCAAATGGCATAACGATAAATCGATATAAACATTTATTTGTGCGGAAAGCAGTTTTATCTTTGGCGTGCTCATCTAATGGAATTTGGTAATAGGACTCGGATAAATCAATAACAGAAAAATAACAGGATTTTTGGATTCTTTGAAGAATTCCCATCATATGCGGAAATGGAAATTCATCCTTCCGCGTGCATTCATTTAATTTGCGGGAATCCAGGCAAATCCGCCATTTGCCGTTCGATTTTTTTATGGGTAAGAGAGGGTTGATAAAGTCCACGGCCCCAGGACATTCTTCTATGACTCCGAGGGTCTTCATACGATCTACTTCTTTGTCGATGACTTCTTCTATCGAAGGAGACCAACGATAATACGGAATACGTCGCGGCTTTGCTCCAGGAACAAGTTCAATTTGATGTTTGATTAATGTTGTTCGACCTAATCGCCCTTCAGCTGTCGCGGGTAACGTTTGTACTGCGGTAAATAACTCTTCTTTTTCTTGTGGCGTGAGATCATGCTCAGTCTGGAGATCATCCGGCACTACAATATGTTGCTTTGGAGTCTCGACCGTAGGCATTTCGAGGCTTTCATCGACTTCAGGCTCGATATGAGTGCTACATTTGGTAATGTCATCCTGCGGCTCAATTTGAAGCCAAAGCTTCTCGTCGGGCTCCCCTAAACCTTTGGCATCAAACCCTAACTCAAACGCGTTAACTTCCCCTGAAGAGGTAGACTCTATTTCGTTCTCGGGCCTAGGTGGACTTGAGTTGTCTAGGCGAAAACCAAATTTTTTCAAAAAATCAATACCCAGGATAAGGATTTTTGTCATTTCAGGGACCACTACGGTAGGAATGACATGAGTTATCGATTGGAAAGTGTAGGGTACATTGGCGTATCCTAAACAGCGATAGAATGTACCATCGGCTGTTGAGACTTTCAACGAAAGAGGATGTATTTTTAAACCGACTTTATTAAGAATTTCTTGAGAATTTATAACTGTTATACTGGCCCCTGTATCGGCTAACCCTTCAATTTCTTCAGATAATATGCGGACAACCAAATGAGGACAACGATTAACCAACGTGCGGATTTCAAAAATTTGATTAAAACAAGAGAAATGCGGAATCCTAGCAGATTCTGGAGTTGAGGGATTCCTGGACTCAACCTCCTCTATTCGTTTTTTTGGACTGCTTCTTTCGACTCTCTAAAATGACGGTTAGGACACGCGGAAGCCGTGGTATCCATGAACCCACAAATATGACAAAACACGCGTTTAACTTGATCGCATTCCCTCCAAAAGTGACCGGATCTCGAACAGTTCCAGCACTTTACCGAGGAGTTCGGTGGTTTAATTGGATTTTCCCGTATTTTCTCCGAGGGTTTAACTATATTCTCTTTTTTCCTATAAGGACGGTCTTGCAAAGCACACACTCCTATTGAATCTTCTTCAGGAAGCTCCTCGAGATCCATTTCTGTATAATCTACATGATGGATTGGTGCTTTTGGGGAATGGGAAAAATACAAGTTGGTTTCTATGGCGTCAAATCGGAAACATAATTGAGCCAAATGCTCAATCGATGTTATTGTTTCCAGGGCTAATCGTCGTTTATATGATAATTTCATATTTTCGACAATTATTTCGAATTTTTCGGCTTCAGTCATTTTTCGGATCATTCGAGAGGCTAACATTTCAAGATCAGTTAGGTAGGCTGAAAACAGCTCATTAGGCTTCTGCTTACGGCTTCTCATCTCTTCTTTTATCATACGATCTCTGTTGGGGTTGTCGTAACGCATTTTTAAACACATTTCCAACATTTCCCACGAAGTGAATTTCTCTTCGTAGGTAGTGTACCAAGCATAAGCACTATCCTTAAAAAGTAAATGAGCGTGCATACGAAGATCTTGAGGATCAATCGCATAGGATCGACACAAGATACCAATCTGTCTGAGGAAATCAGTAACTGGGACCAAATTATTGTCACCGGTGAACTTCGGCCATTTCTCGATAATGCTACACTGTTGGTGAGGGTGCTGACGAGAATATCTCATCGGATTCATGTACCTTCTATTAAAATCAGATTGTCTTTGTTCTGGGACGGGAGAGGCCATGCCTGAACCGTGATCAGAAAAGCATTGATGAGATAACCCGAGTGGAGGATTGATCGAAAAGGGATTTCGGCTAAAATGTTCGGTCTGAGAAAGATCGGGGAACGCTAAATTCGGAACGGGCTCCGATCGCATACTATACAATTGCAAAGGTGGGGTGGGATCAAATCTACGAGGAAAACGAGAATTTGTGAATGGTTGATGTTTCTGTTGGTCGTCAACCATGGGAATACTACTAGCTTGATGCTCTTTGAAATCGCACCTTTCAAACGAGCGGGTCATACCCTCGAAATCAAAATCTTTCTTTTCTTGTTTCTGCTTAAGAAGTTGATCCATGTACAACTCCACATATGCTTGAACCTCTGACACATGTAAGTATTCGCTGGCGGACACGTTTTCTGGCTGTTTAACCGTCTTACCCCCACTTGGCAGAGAAAAATTCGATGAATTTACCTCTCTCGCTTGAGGATTTTTAAAACCCTCCTTTACTCCCTTTGTAAGCTGTTCACAATCTTCAAATCGCCCCTTCGCTGATGGAATTTCTATAGTAAAATCTTCGACCTTCCTTTCATGCCTTTTTCCATCGAACTGCCCTACCGGAGTTCCTTTAAAAGACCCAGGTGTTATTCCGAGTCGGTTCCATTGGTCTGGTGGAAGAGTATGAATACCTGGTTTAAACGTTATTTTTTTCGGAATAGCCCCAAGATTTCTAGCAGGTGTCCCTATATTATCGTTTTTGGTTTCCTTATTCGTTAACTCCCATTCTCCCCCAACCGCACCTTCGGCTTCGACGTCTACATCAAACCCAAGGAATTTTCCACGAGCTTCATCCAGCTCGGTGGAATTTTTTCGGGTGTCTAAATCAGGAGCGGTTTTAACGTTGAACTCCGTCAACCGTGTCAAGTCTATCTCAGGAGGAATAGTAACTGGATTTTCAGTCTTTTTAGAAGCAAAATATTCTTTGAACAGTCTAGCCAACAAATCTAACAAAAGTTTCTTATTAGTTTCCTGAGTTGAATTCTGGGGTGCGTATCGAATCACTCGCATATGGTAATGTACCAAACGGGTAAAAAGAGCTCGGGTCGGACCAACAGCCAATTGTTGTCCTAGATCTTGCAACCTATGAGGCACCACCTGCATGTCTGCCTCCATATTGCGGTCGGTAACTATTCTGGGACCTCTGTTATAATCCTGTTGCAACAATTGTTGCAATAGTCGACGCTGACTCTCAAGCGAACCTTGAGGGGTCTCATTTCGAAGAAGTAACTCATACGCGAGTTCATCTTCTTCCAAATCTTTAGGATTTATCTGATATTGATTCATTGTGGTTTAAATTTAAAAAGGAAAGTTGTTAGTTGAATGAAATATTGGAAATTTAAATTAAATTGAAAATGAATGGCCTTTTAAGAATAGAAACAAGAATAACTTACAATATACCTCAAATTTTGAACGCAAAACTAAAACCTAAAATGCCTTTGTAAATGGATTGATCTTTTCGTGTCTCTTGACCCTAATACTCAAATCACTAGAAAAATGTTCAACTCCCACGATTTCAAAAATATCAATATCGACTTCAAACTATAGCTTTTCTTGTTGATTCTACCAATAAACTAATTCCACCCACGTTATCTTCGGGCCCCACGTTGGGCGCCAAATTTGTAACGAATTTGATTGTGCCAACAATACCATCAGCTTTGTTAAGGGCGCCACTTCCAGTCAAGGAAGGCTGAAGGTACGCGTTACTTCCGGCGTGAGACTCGCACAAGGCGGGTTTTTTTGAAAAAATGGCTAAAACAACATTCGAATGTACGTGACTTTAGGAGGAATATGGAAACTATTGGTCGAGTTACTCTTTTACTTGAAGGGCAGAATAAAAAGCGAAATGATACTAAGACGAGCAAAAGAAAATATCGAGGAGAGAACGTTTTCCGATTTTCAAAAATCAATGACAAGAAAGCTACTTTTCAACATTTTTGTATTCATCCTAATTTTTAAAGGGGCCCCAGAATATTTTTGATTAAAAATAAGTTTTGACAAAGTTTTGCCCTAGCTGAAACTCTAAACATTTGGTTAGGTCTGACCTGTTTGTTTTTGAGCGGGATCTCCGGATGTCGATTGAGCGGGCGTTATCCTCGAGGACGGGTTACTGGCAGCCGGGAAAATGTTGACTGCACCAGCGTGTCTAGACAGCGTTCACTGGCAGTCGGAAAAACGTTGGCTGCACCAGCGGTAACCACTGGCAGCCGGAAAAAAGGTTGACTGCACCAGCGAATTATCACGGCCTGGACGGGTGTCACTGGCAGTCGGAATAGGATTGACTGCACCAGCAACTTGCCTCGTGGACAATGGCGAATCCACGTGGAGCGGGAACAAAATGGCGTCCGCTAGGCGTCCCTTTCTGGCCGGCGGTCGATACTACGAGGGAATCGTCGAAGGCCGTTGAATGGATCAGAAATCCCGTTCCGATCCCGGTCCGAGTCGACAAGCGGTGTGCGCAAACGGTGCTCTGCTTTCGAGCTTTGTAGCGTTTAGCTCGAGTGGCGTCTTCACGCCCAACTTCCGTGACCAGCGGATGTAGCTCCGGACTTGGACCCACTTGTAGCGGGATAAAGAATCCTGCATCCCAAAAAACAGATTAGTGACAGACCAACCAAAGCCCTTTTATAAAAAAGAATTTACCTAGTCCTCACGCGTTCTATTTTATTCAGTAGCACCAAAAGATAAAAATTACAAGGCGCGACCTGCCGACTCGTTCGACGTTCTCTACTCGAATGGAGTAAATTTAGTAAGACCAAACCGGATCTGCCCCAAACAAAAGAGTATCTCGGCATTGTTGAAATACAAAAGAAACTCGTCTAACGGCAACATTGAATTTCGTTTCCCGGTTTGAAATGTAGATGGCACTAGTAGCAAGATAATGCTGGCAAATTACGATCGGACCAAGGTGGTTCTTACACTTTTTACGGCAATAAATAAGCGATGGCAGCGCATAATCTGACTGCGGGTAAAGTGAAATTTAAACAAAGACGTTATAAAATTGAAATGTTGAAATTAATTTTTAACAATATTAAGTGTGCATATAATAAAACGTTGAGTAGAATATAGTGTTAAAAATTAACAACATTGAATGTTGCATAAAATATCTTTCAAACCAAGAAAGATTCGTTGTTTCAGGAGCAAGCTGAACCCATCAAATCGTTAGCATTGGACTTCTCAAATGTTCGCTAATGTTAACTTGAAGTTCCTTGATCTGATAAACAGTTTTTAATTTAATTTAAATATTGTTCAAGTCTCTTGGATTTTCAATGTTTTATATGGATCCATTACATTGAATTTCGAGTGCCATTATGAGCTTACGGTAATTTTCACAAGCATTCTAGTAATTAATGCATGCAAAACAAATATTATGAAAGCACTTCAGTGATATTCGAAACTGACTAACATTTTCATAATTTCAGACTGGTTGATGATAAAATGTGATAAAATGTTCTCCGCTAAATCTTGAGTAAGTTGGTGTTTTGCAGATCACCACTTGATTGGATCCAAGCTGATCTTCGCCGATTGATAGTACAAGATTCCAGAGCCATGTCACTTTTTACTAGCGGGCTGTCTACAGTTGCGTTCAAAAATGAATGAAATCGCGCAGAGCAGCGATTCAGATGCTTCATAAAATTATCTGTAACTTTACCGAACGTACGTTTTCATCTCAAAATTTTGTGAGATTATGTAAAAAAAGTACATTCTAGTATGTGACCAACTTTTTTTAAAAATCGATATAAGCACTATAAAAGCGGATTTAATATGAGGGTAACAGGCGATTTTTTTTGGATGTAGTGTCATTCGGGGGAATATGCACCTGCTAAGAGAAATGACCAATTATGCGAAATACATAAGCTGTGCACCCGAATACCTTGCGACATGTTCTTCGTTTTTCTAACTGCTACTCATTTTATGACATAAAAATTACTGTTTATAGTAAAAATTAAGAAAATTTTCGAATTTTTCAAACGCTTCTCAAACCAACCTTTGAAATCATTGGATGTAAAACGCCCTAGTGTAGGCAAGTGATGCTCCAAAACATGACACGGAAAATAAAAAAAACGGTAAAATTTACCGAGAAATGAGGTGATTTTTTTTTCTCCCAGCTTTCTCGGTAAATCTTACCTTTTTTCATTCACCTAGCAAAAAGGTAAATTTTACCTTTTTTTCAATTCACCTATTTTACCTTACGCATTTGGGGATGATAAACCAACTGGTTTAAAATCGCAAAAAAAAATGTTATAAAGTAAAGTAAAAGTAAGTAAATAATACCGTTATCCCATTCACTGATTTAAAAGGTACATGCTAGTTGGTTCGGTTGGTTTCTGCAATAAAAATAAAACAAAATTTATTTTAAAAAAAATATATTTATTTGAGATAAATAGACTTTATTGTTGAGGCAAATACTTGCTTAGCCAGGCTCGTGGCAATTCGGCAGGTCTGGCTTTTCCGGAATGATATCTGGAGCATGACGTGGAATACACCTCGAAGCTGTGTGGGCCAATCTGAAACAAAAGCAAAGTATTATGACGAGAACCAGCACAACTAAGTGACATCTAAGAAAACACTTATGTACCATTCTATTCCGATTTCACATATTGGGCACGAAGCAAAACTTGTTCCTGACTGACAAAACAACTTAACCTCAATAAACGCGTTCGGCATAGTTACTTTTTTCTAGATGAATTGCACCGTTTTGTTTAGCTCAATCCAGGTCAAACTCACCTCGGTACGAGATAAGTTTTACCTTTTTTGGATTTAACTTTTTTTCGAGGTGAATTGTACTTTTCAATTCAGCTCAATTCAGGTGAACTTCACCTTACTACAAGGTAAGATTTACCTTTTTTGGAATCACCTTTTTTATCGGTGAATTGTACTTTTTTTGTCTGCTCGATTTAGGTAAACTTTACCTCACTGTGAGGTGAGGTAGAAGTTACCTTTTCGGCTTCTGCGAGCGTTCACTTTGCTATCTCGGTAAATTTTACCTTTTTATTATTTTTTTATTATTAAATAAATTTATTCTTTTTTTAAATTGAAAAAAAAATTAAAAAATATTTTTCTCCAGTGTTATTTACACATGAAGACCATTGGTCATAGAACATTTTCCAATGAAAAAATTATTTTTTTTTAATTTTTGGCTTTTTTTTTCAACTGTATCGGCTTCAACCAAATTTTTCTGCTGCTGTTGGCGACGAAATAAGTGAACCGATTCGATTTTCAGTGCACATTTTTGTACTCAAACCCGATCGAAAGTTGTAAATATTATGTATTCTAATGATAATTTTGGACAAAGCAAAGAAGAAGATCGATGTACCATGTTTAGATCCGGTCTCTATTCATGGACAACTGTACTCAAAAATCTAGAGTAAAACACGTGGTATTGTTTACATCTCACCGAACAGCACCTTGAGAGGAGGGCGATTTGTCCAAAAGTCGATGGGGGCAATTTGATCGGATATTTAAAGTTTAATAAATTTTCAATTTTTCAGCAAACAACAACAGCAGTTTTTCATCAATTGATAATTTGAATACATTATTTTCAACAACTTAAGTGATGAATAGCACCATAAAATTTAATTTGATTATTGTTCACGTTTTATTATTATTTTTATTTAAGTTTAAAGATATTGATTTCTAGAACACATTTGTGTAAGAAGAATTTATTTAACACTTTCCAAATCATCAAAATATATAAAAATATAGTCGTTGGCGTTTTATCCCGCCAGGGCATTTTGGGTAGAATTACCCTCTGTATGGTATGGTGTTATTCTCATAAATAATGCTTTAAATTCATGAAAATTTCAATTTTACAATGAACGAAGATAATATTTTTGCTAGTTATTGGATATTGATAGTTTGACTTATGTAGTTTTTTCTATATATTGTATCTATGGATGTCCATAATCATACATCCGTCATTAAAAATGAAATCACATGTAAACCACAAAGATGCAACCTTATACGAATATTCTTTGAACGTGTGACAAACATCTTTTTGCTAAGTGCTATTGAATCTCTGTTAAGCTTTTTTTCCTTAATAGTTTTGGAGAAGCTTAAATTTTAGAAATATTCTCAACACGGGTTGTATAAGGTTGTATCCCTGTGCTGTTACCCCGAAACCAACCTCATATTCAAGCTGCTTCCACTTTGGATTGCATTGATTGATTTTAATAAAATTTGGCCATATACTAGAATGTTTTTTTTTACATATTCTCCCAAATTGAACTCACAAACTTATAAAAAAAGCTCCTTTCTCAATCTTTAAATCTCAAAACACTGAAAATGGATGAAACTCAGGCAATCGATGTTTTATGCCTTCTAAGTTTTGTTATCATCGCACTCTGAGCGGTCACATACCACCATTTTGTTCGTTCGCACTGCTAGTTTCCACTTGTGGGGGGGAACACACAGAAATTCGACCTCTTACAACCCGCGTGAAGAACATCTCTCAAATTTAAGCTTTCCATTTGTTTATTTGACTATTCCATTGTCTGTATCATTCCAAGGACGCACGTCAAGTTGTATCAAAGAATCAGCTAATTTATTTGCCGAATTTTCCAGCAGCGAATATAGCTCGAAAACTCCAGATTGCGCCGATTTCTACTTTGTAACTCTTCCCAACTATGACATTAGGTTTCCGCAACCGCCTTTCACTGTGCAGGAAGTAAAAAATGTTCTGAGTACTCTCGATCCATCAAAAGGTCCAGAGCCGGATGGAATTCCTCCGTCGTTGATTTCGAGAATTGCAGTTTCCCTCGCAAAACCGCTTTGTCTGTTATTTAACCGATCCATCTCAGAAGGAGCTTTCCCAGCCTTTGGAAAACCGCGTCAATTGCACCGATTCAAAAGTCTGGAAATACACACCGGTGGAGAACTTCCGACCTATTGCAATTCTCTGCTGTTTTTCTAAAGTGCTTGAAGTCTGATGTACGAAATGTTTCACGCGACAGCTACTCCGTTGCTCACCGAGGTACAGCACGGTTTTATTAAGAAAATATCAACGTTGACCAACTTGAAGTGCTATGCCAGTGATTTACATGCCGCAAATAGTAAAAAAAAACGCAAGTAGATTCTTCATATATATGTACATATATACATCGATTTTGCCAAAGCCTTCGACAAAGTTCCTCACATTCTCGTGCAAAAAAAATTGAGCTTTGGATTTCCAGAGTGGGCAACTAATTGATTATTTTCGTATCTATTAAATCGTCAAGGCTTTATAAATATTCGTGGAACACACTTCACTGTGTTCGAAATACCGTCCGGTGTTCCACAAAGCAGTCACTTAGGACCTTTATTCTTCGTGCTCTTCATAAACAACCTGGCTACTTTCCTTCAATCGCCAAAGCTTAGTTTTGCAGACGACTTAAAAAAACTATCGGACCATCGACTCTTGAGAGCAAGTCGGAAGTGCTTTATTCAGTCTCACATAGTGATTCGCCGGTTTATTACCCCAGTGCTCTCGTTGTTTAGTTCGACGACGAAAAAACTTTCCGCATCGTTTAGCTTCGGCTGAACGAATTCCTCGCCACCAACATGGCGGCCCCGCCGTGGGGGGAAAAGTCCACGCCAAACAACCCAAATGGCAGAACCTTACCATCCTGGCTGGATCCGGAAGATGTCCATGGGGACATTCAATTCATCCTTCTGAAGCCCAAACCCGAAACATCGAAGCTCCCAAGCAACCCGTTCGTCATCTCAAAATCAGTGGACCAGCTTGTTGGAAAAATCCACGGAGCTCATCCCATCGACGGCGGTAAAAATTACCTCCTCGCCTCAAAGTTCGCAACCCGAATCAAGTTGGCAAACTTCTCCAGCTGTCTTAACTGATCGACGTAACCCCAGTTGCAGCCGAAATGCACCAGACTCTGAACTACACCAAGTGCGTTGTCACCTGCAGTGATGTTGCCGGAATAAGCGACGAGGATCGGGCTGAGGAACTTGCTGATCAGAATGTCACAAGTGTTCATCGATTCGTGCGAAAAGTGGAAGGCAAAGAAGTCCCAACAAGTCCTTTCTCCTCACAATCAAGGGAACAACTCGGCCCACACACATCATGTTCGGCTACATTCGAGTAGCTACCAGCGCCTATCATCCCCGCCCGCTCATGTGTCTGTGCTGCGGTAAATACGGCCACACCAAACTACGCTGCAAACAGGGACAGGAACCTACATACCTTTCTTGTGGCAAAAAATCTTACCACGAGAAATGCATCAATCCTCTGCATTGCATAAATTGTGATGGATCCCACCACGCTTCCAACCGAAATTGCCCGAAATTCCGAGAAGAACAAGAAATTGTGCGCCTTCGAATCGACCTGAACATAAGCCAAGCCGACGCAGTCAAGGAGTACAAATCCCGGAACTTAGCAGCTCAACCAACCAACAACGTTCAAAAACGCCTCGAAACAGCTCGGATCAGCAGTTCGATAGCTGAAAAAGACTTACGAATCCAACATTTGGAGCAACAAGTTGCTGCACTCATCGCAGAAATTCGAAAACTCCGATCCCAAAATGAATCTGAAAACGAGTCGACCCTGGAAGAATCCGACGACAGCATGGACACATCTGATCAAGCCAGAGTTTTATCCAAACGACAACGTGTCAGTGGATCCTCCAAAGAATCCCTCAGTGCCAAAAAAAGATCTAATGAAGAAGAAAAAGTGTAGTGAACAAAACAGACCAACAAAAGAACCACCCAGCTCACCATCTACCGAAGGTAAAGAGGAACGTCGCTCTCGGAACAACGGTAAGCCAAAAGCCAACCTTTCATAATGCTCTTCACCATAACCAATACAAATCCTGATTTTCCTATCAACCATCCTACTCCTTTGCGACCCTTCCAAACAAATAGTTCTCAAATATCAATCTCCAGTCATTCATCACCTCCTTCCCCTCACCCTACCCCCAATAGAATTGATTCCACAAACAACATTATCTTAATCGGCTACAGCGAAACTTCAAGACCAGTCCGAAAAAATTTTGGAAGCACGTAAAAAATCAGCGGAAAGAAACAGGGCTCCCGTCCTACATGTTTCTGGACAACAACACAGCTGATTCCGACCCCGAAATTTGTGAGCTCTTCGCCGGGAAATTCTCAAGCGTCTTTACAACTGAGGGCATTTCTTCAGAGCAACTAACCAGGACTGTCCGGAATATTTTACCTCTAGGTTCATCTTTGAATGGATTCCTTATTGAAGATGCAGCCATCTTGAAAGCGACAGCAAAGTTGAAAAATTCAACCTCTACGGGCCCGGACGGTATACCAGCAACTTTTTTAAAACGTTTTATGCCACTTTTGCTGACTCCCATCAAATATATTTTTCAATCATCGCTGGACAACGCAATTTTTCCCTCATTGTGGAAGGAAGCTCATATGTTTCCTGTCCACAAAAAAGGGGACAAGCGAGATGTTAGCAGCTACCGTGGGATATCAGCTCTATGCGCGATATCCAAACTCTTTGAACTGGTTGTTATGGATCCTGTTTTCTCGTTCTGCAAGCCTCACATTTCAAACGACCAGCATGGATTCATGCCGAAACGACCCACAACTACCAACTTACTGAGCTTCACATCTTTCATTCAAGACTGCTTTGCCAGGAAGACCCAAACTGACTCCATTTACACTGATCTCTCTGCTGCGTTCGACAAGGTGAACCATGATATTGCTATTGCAATGCTCGGACGCTTAGGATTCTGTGGATCTCTTCTGGATTGGTTCCGGAGTTATTTAATGGGACGGAAATTATTCGTTCGAACTGGTGAATCCTTCTCCAGGCAATTCCCTGCCCCTTCAGGTGTGCCCCAAGGAAGCCATTTAGGACCGATAATTTTCGTAATCTACTTCAATGACGCACTCTCGCTTCTGGACGGCACCAAACTCGCTTATGCTGATGACCTCAAACTTTTTCACGCCATAAACAACCAAGACGACATCGACTTTTTACAGCAGCAATTTTCCGAATTTGCTCACTGGTGCGACATTAACTGCCTGCCTTTGAACCGCAGCAAATGCTCGGTTATGACATTTTCCTGTAAGCGGCACACTCTTCATGCTGAGTACATCCTTGGAAGCGATACCATCACCCGAGTCGAACACATCAACGATCTAGGAGTTATCCTCGATCAACGGCTGGAGTACAAGACTCACACGATCTATGTTGTTGACAAAGCTTCTAGAAACCTTGGATTCCTGTTTCGCATGGCCAAAGACTTTAAAGACGTGTACTGCCTTAAAAGTCTTTATTGCTGCATAGTTCGTTCCATCCTCGAGTACGCATCAGCTGTCTGGTGCCCCGTCTATCAGAACGGAGCTGAACGAATCGAGGCTATCCAGCGGCGCTTCCTGCGGTATGAACTACGTCACCTGAATTGGCACGATCCGTTTCGTCTGCCAAGCTACGAAAATCGTTGCCGCCTCGTAGATTTGGATACGCTTCAAGTTCGTAGGAACGCTACTCGAGCTCTGGTTGTGGCTGACCTGCTGACATCAAGAATTGACTCTCCCACGCTGCTGGAGGCTGTCCCTCTTAGTGTACGACCCCGAGGATTAAGAAACCAGCATTTGCAGCTTTACGTTCCCATTCGTCTGAACAACTATGGGGCCAACAGCACTTTTGTGGGAATCTTAAAAACTTTCAATCGTTTTGCTGAGCATTTTGACTTTGACGTTTCGAGAAATGTGTTCCGAAGGAAAATATTAGACGTGTCTAGAACTGTGTCGAGTGGATTTTAATTTTAGAAAGTTAATTAGGATTAAGTTATCATTTGGATCAACATGTGATCCGTTGATTTTTTATACAAATAAACAAATAAACAAATAATCAAATAAACACCCCTGCCATGAAAAGCACTTGCAATCTAGCCATACAGTGGAATATCTGTGGCCTAAAATCTCGCCCCCCTGAAATACAACACCTTACTGCTCTTTTCTCACCCATAGTCATTGCCCTACAAGATATCTTAACCAACTCCCCCGTCTCACCTAATACTATAAAGATCTATAAATTATACACTGCCTCTGATCCAACTCGCAATAGTCGCCAAGGTGCCGGAATCGCCATAAAAAATAGCGTTCTTGAGTCCTACAAAGCTAGATCGTCTGCCAGAGCTATAGTTCGCACAGCTAAGCGTAATTCCTGGCAAAAGTTTACACAAGAGATCAGCCCCGACACCCCATCTACAGTCCTTTGGGACAAAATTAAAGTCCTTAATGGCCAGCCTCGCAAAAATCAGTACAACCTTCTTCTCAATCAACACTATACAAACAATCCTTCTATCCTTGCCGATGCCTTCTGTCTTGCCGATTAATTAACGGTGGTTAACTTCTCTCAAAAAGATGCCTTCTATCAACATTTTTCCACAACAATCGCTCCCCCCTCTCTACCTTCTCCCCCAAACGCCAATAACGAAACACACGTCATCAACAGTTTAGATTACAACTCTAACTTTAAATTGAAAGAGTTGGAGTTCGTCCTCCGGAAAGTCAAAGGCCTTTCCGCCGGCCCTGATGACATCGGGTATCCTTTCTACAAAAACCTTTCTCTCTCTGCCAAACTATCTTTCCTTGAAATACTGAACCAAATTTGTAACGAAGGTAAAATACCTGAATCGTGGACCACTGGACTTGTCATACCCATCCCCAAACCCAAACAAAACCATCATCTGTTGGACAACTATCGTCCCATCACGCTACTCGACTGCTCTGGTAAAATAATGGAGCGGATGGTAAACCGAAGGCTTCAGGCCGTCCTCGAAAAACAGCAACGTCTAGACAGTCGACAATATACCTTTCGTCCAGGTCGATCCACGGACGACTATTTCTGCCAGCTAGAATCCATCCTTGAAAACTCCTTGAACGACGGCTTCCATGTGGAAGTCCTATCCTTGTACCTTACTAAGGCGTTTGATAAAGTCGACAGAGCTCTCATCATCAAAACTCTGATTGATTGGGGTATTAGCGGCCGCATGCTCAATTATATTAGTAGTTTCCTGTCCTATCGGTTACTTCAGGTTCTCATTAATGGCGTCCGTTTCCAAGCACAATCTGTCAACTCCGGAGTTCCTCAAGGTTCAGTAATAGCCCCTACACTATTTCTCATCGTCATCAACACTATATTTGAAATTCTCCCCAACAACATCCAAACCTTAATATACGCAGATGATATACTTCTCCTCTCTACCTCACCTTTTATCCGGTACGCCGGTAAACAGTTGCAAAACGCCTTAGACACATTAGGCAACTGGGCACCTACTGCTAGTTTTTCCTTTTCCCCCACCAAATCTAAGCTTCTTCATCTTGGTCCTAACCGAAGAAAGCTAAATAAACTACCACCGCTGACGCTGCTCAATCAAACAATTCCCCTTGTGCGATGCACCAGATTTAAAAAAAAAACATGTTTGGCGAATGTTTTTACGTCACGATGGAACGAGGGAATACAATCAATTAAATGTAAATCATAAACCTAGACTAAAAAATTTGAATATCGCACTAGAATAGATTGAAGGTTTAATCAAATAAACGGCGAAAGTGTGGAATTTTGGAATTGAAAATTTAAAATGTAGTGTAAACGATCTCACCCGCCGTACAGTTCCTCCGAATATTGCAGATCGATGTTTTACTAAATATTGATCTGCAATATCTGGAGGAACTGTTTAGCGGGTGAGATCGTTTACCCGACATTCCTCGCCTTGATCTTCGGCTATTGTCATTCAAAGCAGGGCACGCATCCCCGTCGATCGGTCAATTGGCTCAGGAACATATATCTTTTGTCACAGCACATTATGTTCAAATATAAACCCCAGGCTCGTTTGGCCCGATCGAACTCAAATGCCAATATTGAATTGTCCGAGGTCTGATTTACTCTCGGCTTGATCCGAAAGCCTCCGAGCCTCCGAGCCAAGCTACGGGCCGAAAACAACGAATATAATTTACGATTGACCGTAACCCTCGCTCGATTGTTTGGGTCATCCCCTTCGGCTCTCTTCCTCGGTGGCCACGGGATGTTTGGTGACATGAGTAGCGTTGAAAATCAATGGTCACACCTTGGTTCACGAACTTCACGCCACGGGACGAGACGGACAGTCTCTCGATCGGATCGGTACGGCCTTCATCGTCGTCGGTTGCTGGTAACCGAGGATAGAGGGAATTGAATTTCTCCACCTTCCGCCGCGATTCGATTGCGGGTGGCTGCGGGCGGGAGGACCCTCTTATGAGACACAGCATCGATGGAATGACCACAATAACAATCGAGAGGATACAGATCTCCGGAGACGATTTACCACACACGACGATGCGATGCGATGGTCGCGTGGCTCTCGCTTGTCCGATTAGGCAGGGCGTTAGATGGACGGCAACAATTTCACTAAGTAGGATTAACTCGATACGATATCTTAAGAGCTGATGAGCAAATTTCGAACTTGTTATGAAGTTGTTTTTGATTTCAAAATGATTTTTTTCGTTTAATTCTTTTAGAAGGGACTTGAAGAGTTGAATAAAAAAATTACAAGCAAAATTGTATCTTTTATCAAACCAGTCAGTGTTTTACGGCATCGAAATCTCACTGACATCATCATCGAAGCATAGATTTACCGAAGAAACATATTTATGCATTCATAATAAACCAAACGGATTCGAAATTCAATAAACACCAATAATCTGCCATCTGCTAGATTGAAATCTGTTTCTGATCAAAACCAATTTGGCTATTTTATGTCCAGATTTTATATTGGAATGCCGAAAATCTCCTCTCAACCGGCTTTTTCGGGTCTGCTCGGAAAGAAAGGTCAATCAGAGGTCTACCACCCACCAAGCACCGATAAAGGTGAGTGAAAAAAAACCAACACAGAATACGCTTGGCCTTTAATCCTCGCCCGTCATCTAAAGTGTCACTATTTACAACACAAACAAATCCCTCCGTTCGCCCGCGCCTTCAGATGTCATTTCTTCCTCTCAGAAAGCAAATTGATCTATGGTTAATTTTATTCACAATCGCGGCCTTTCGTAAGGACATGGGGTCATCGAAATCTCTGCAAACTAGCTTCTCTGATATTGAAGTTTTATTTTTTATTCCACCGTATTGCGTTAGGTTACTCTGAATATGGTGAATAAAATTTTACGTTTATAAGAAAACAAAAATATTTAAGAACATTGACTGATATGAATAAAGCTCTAGTAATTGCTTTGGCTATAGTCGAACAGTTTTGTGGGTCAAATACTTCAAATGGCATGCATATTTTTAATCCGGAGCTGGTTGAAAGTAAATGTTCTGCTCTGCTTTTTCATATCCAATTGAGCAAATGCTTTCAAATTTTGCCATTCTAAAGTTCGAGCTAAGTAAAAGCAATCGAAGCAATTGCTTTTTTCTTTTCTCATTCATAAGACCTATTAGGTGGAATAAGAAAATAAAAACAACCACATTAGATATAAACAAATTCTTTTTTCTACAAAATGAAGCAGTTTTTTTTTGGCTTCAAAACGTATTGAATATTTTTTTACAAAGCAGACAAATCCATATATTTTAATAAATTATTTTGGAAATGTTGTCAAAATAACCACTTTTTTCAACAAAAAAAAATTCCAAATCATATAAAACATGTAAAAAAAATTTCTCTTTTTTCTGTTGGTTTTGTGTGATTTGAGTTGTCAAAATTATGGACAGGTATCAACTATCAGAAAAAGGTTAGGCTTAAAAGCGGCACGTTATCCAAACAAATGGGAAAATTGTGCCTAGCCTTGTTTGCAGATTTCATCATATACCTGAGAAATCTGAAAACCTATAAAAAGTATAAGAAAATTAATTCAATTAATTTAACATACAATTTCGCCTATCTATATAGGGATTTTTAAGCATTAAAGCTCATATGGGGTAAAGAATGACAAAATGTTACTTTAGTTTAAATTCTTAGAATTTGATTCAATTATGCCATGATAGGCAGAGTACAGAAAAGTTGTAAAGCAAACGCGAGATAGTTATGTACCTACATATAAGTTTGGGAAAATCTTGAAAATATTTGAGGAGATTTGATTATACAATGATCAGAGAATGCTCTGACCAGGATGCTACAGCGAGGACTTATAAAATACCTTATTTAAGTTGGCATTTAGCCTATCCACATAGGGGTTTCAAGCATTTGCGCTTCTTAAAATTACATTTGAAATGATTTTATTTTATAACTTTCTAACTTAAATTCAGACATAACAATGAAATGTAGTCAGACAAAAAAGGCGAATCACAGACTAGGTGGAAGGAAAATATAGGTAGTACCTCGGAATCATAATTAAACCAAACAGGAGATTCATTATACAAAGTTTTTTTTACATACCAGTTAGTGCTCTGGTCAGATAACTACTATGAGTTTCTTTAAAGTGAAATTTAAGATGCAGCTTTGAAGAGTGCTTGTTTATTTTTTTTTCTTTTTTTTCTTTGGTTTTGTGTGATTTGAATTATTAAAATTATGGACAAGTTGAAGATTTTTTGATAAGCGATCGGATAAAAACCACTTTTGAGCGGTACAAGTGCGTGGAATATGTCCTCTGCATCCTAGCAAATAATTTTGTTCTAGGGAGTGAGTAAAAGAATGTGATCTGGAATCTGGAGACACTTTTGACAAGTGTGATCAAGGGCGAGTACAGCTTCGGGTGTGTTCTTATACCAATACACGGAATCGTCCATCTTGTGACAGGCAATCGTAATCGTAGGCCTGGTAGGCGAACAATTGGCTGTCAAAAAGCGCTCCGTCTCCACCCCCCACCTATGAGAAACTTTTGGTACCCCTTGCCTACTTTTCCTCAATATGCATCCACCCGTAGCTGTAGGTACTCTGGTGTGATCTGATTCGGAGCATCTTATTATCCTATTTTCCTAAAGACAAAACAGCTTACCAAATGTTACAACTAAAGTAAATTAAAATAATATTTCAAAAAAATAAAACAATTTAAACCTAAATACCTCAATTACAAGCTCGTAACCGACACTAGAATTTCGATATTGTTAATGAATGTGCTATTCCTTTTTAATAATTTATATCAACTGCTCTACTTTCATAATTTAAAAAAGCGATTGACAATAACTAACTGTCTAACATGCATCTTTTAATTTAAATATGCCTTAGATAATAAATAAAAATGATTTAAATAGAAATTCCTGGATATAAAAAGTGCAAAAATATCTTCATTGTCTATAAGTACCCGATTCAAAAATTAAAGTATATTATACCTGCCTACTTTTATGCGATTATGATATGAATGTATTAGGTACACTTCTTTTTACAATTTTGTCTTCAAATTTTATCCGAGAAACAGCCGATATGTATCTTCTCATATTTATAGTTACATGTATGGACTTTTTTAAGTCGTTGTGATCTTTTACCGTGATGCGAAATAAAATTAGAACTAAATAATATCAAGATGCCAGGATAATAAACATTGACAACCCACTAGTATTAAACGCACGAATCCCGTATTGAAATAAAACTGCCAGCAAAGATTAAGCCTATTTTTGGGCTTTTTTTCATCTTAAATATACTATTTTCTTTCGCGATTTTTTTTCCATTGCAAACTTACTTATTTACATTTATTAATAAGAATGAAAAAAAACTTCTGTACATTGAAATAGCAAACCTTGCGCATTTTTTGTATAAATGTCAGCCAATAATGATAAAAAATTATAATTTGATATATAAAGAAAAAGATACTTAGCTAGATCTGTCTGAGTTTCGTAGTAGACGAGACTTGATGGTAGATTTTTATCATTTTTTCAAAATGTTAACTGTCATCGCACTGACTCTGTAGCCATTATTGCATTGCTTCCCTCGTCACACCAAAATTTCGGAGCTTTGAAAAATATTTTCACAAGCTCTTAGGGGCTGTTCACTAATTACGTAAGCACATAGGGGGGGTGGGGGGTTTTCACATTTGCTTACGATCTCTTACAAGGGGAGTAGGGGGGTTTCCAAAAATCTTACGTAAGAAATGTTACATTTAAAGTTCATCCCAGCCACAGCCATACGGAACCATTTTACCCAAGACTGTGCTTCACAGGATCATTTCTGTACCATTTTACTCAGGTTTTTTTTTACTCACTACCGATTTATTGGTTGATTTTGATGTTATGTTTTTTATCTTTTAATGTCTTGGAATTAATAAAAAAAAATTGCAGGTTCTATAAAATTTATAGAGAACCAATTCAAACCAACATGCCATCAAAAAAAACTAAATCACATTATTAGAAAAGATCGTCGGTTTTCGCTTTTCATCCTAACAATCTTATGAGCTGAAAAATTTATAGAAACAAAAAGGAAAATGGCGCGTTGTGACACCACGATTTGAATCCATCATATTTCGAAAATGACTTCATCTAGAAAAAATCTTTAAATATCAATATAAGGTGCTTTAATGAATTTCTAGACAGTTTCTTTAGTGAAAGACCAGTGATGACCAACTCTAAATTTTACAAACGATTTACCAAAAAAATCTTAAAACTTAATCGTTTACCGCTGAATGAGTCTGAGCTTTTAGGTTAGTTGACAACGTGATTACATTTCGTTAAAAAATTTTGCCCCAATTCTAGTAGTATATAATGATATTTTTTAAAGATTTTTATGATTTTCAGGTAAAAAACATAACAATTTTTTATGGTACCTTGTGCTAACCTGATCTCTCATTTTCAAATCGGATTTTCGATTTTATATTGTTTATTCGTTTGTGGAAATTTATTGAAAATTATTGTTACCCCAAACATGCTACGTCTTGAATAATGTTTTCTTCAATCGTTAATGACATTTCATCTGTTGTTTTGTATAGATTGTGCTTTTCAAATAGTTTTTAATTTTACTTAAAGAGTGCATGGAGCATGTATGTCACATTTTAATATTTTCAAGCTATTTTTGAAAAAAACGTGTCGATTTCTCAAAGAATAAAAAACGTAAGATCTTACAAGGGGGGGAGGGGGGGTTTTCAAAAATCTTACTTTGTCTCATCAGGGGGGGAGGGAGGGTTGAAAATTTCCAAAATCGTGCTTACGTAATTAGTGAACGGCCCCTTACCACAAGAGCACAGAAAACCTCCCGTTATTTTCCTATCTTTCTATCTCTCTAAATTTCAATACACATAAAAACACCGATACACCACGCGATCGACGAACTCTACTGTTGACGCTGAATATCAAATTCATCCTTTCAAAACGACGTGGTTGACAAAATAGAAATAACCATGTAGTTTTTTTCAGAGTTAATCAACAATAACATTAGAATAAAGAATATACCAGATATAAATTTGTAATCAGACTTTAATTTTATATAAAGGATTTAAAACTACAATTGGATACGGAACGGAGACACTAGATAATTTTTTATTTATATTTTTACATGGTTTTTCGTCTCACGACATAACCTGATGAACAATATACTTCGAATTCACTCGATCCATGACAACCGTTTTTCAACTTCTCGAGCATCCCCCATACGCCAGATCACGCTTCATTTGGTTTAACAGCTTCACTAGTTGCGCTCGTCGGGTTCCTACTGAATTGGCAGCGAACCCGACTGTCCTGCGTCCTGTATTCTCAAAACGTGTCCTGTCCAGCGTATCCAGCTAGCCTTAACCCTCTTCTGGATACTGGGTTCACCGTAGAGTTGCGCGAGTTGCTTGTGGAGTCCATAGTAGGCACAACTTCCACTGATCAATAGCCGCAGGATTTCACGGCTGATGTCCTGCGGACACCAGTGAACCGAGATAGACAAAGTTTTCGACTATTTCCAGCTCGTCACCGTCGATCGTGGTCTTGTAATTACTGGACAAGCGAGCTCAACCGGTTTCGGACCCGCAGGCCACCATATACTTAGTCTTGGACGTATTAATAATATAATTAACCCAATCCTTCCTGCTTCGCTTTTCAATTTGCGGTAGATCTCCTCTACCGCCGCAGATGATCTGCTGACTATATCAATGTCACCGGCAAAGCTAATAAGGCCATTCATGCAGGATAGATTTTCGCCTTGTTTAAGCTCCCTGCGCAATTTGAATGAACTCAACAATTTACCCGAAATCCGCAGACAGCACTGCGTTGCGACATTCATCGTTGCCTCAATCAGCCTGATCAGCTCCGCGGAGAAGCCGTTCTTGTCCATGATTTTGTATACCTCGTCACGCTCGATCGTGTCGCATAAGGCTTTCAAGTCAATGAATGGTGCGTAGGGACTTGGTGTTCACGGAATTATTGGAGCATTCGCCGTAGTGTAAAGACCAAGTCCGTCGCAGGCCGTCCCTTGATGAATCTGCATGAACTTCCCACTCATATGTTTACCTGTGGCTTTAGGCAGCGTAGTAGGATTAGGGACAACACTTTGCAGGCAGAGATACTTTGTGTCCCAGATCCGAACCATTAACCTGTGAAGGCAATCGGCCAACTTGTCTGAGCCTATTTTGATGAGATCAACTGCGATGCCTTCCTTTGCTGCAGATTTGTTGCTATTCATCTGGCGAATGGCTTCCTTAACTTTACTCATCGCGCGCTGGGAGTGGCTCCTCTACGTCGTTGGCTACGCCGGCCATATACCTTCCCAACCCTGTTTGGTTTCCTGCATGTATGCCGTTCAAGTGTTCATCGAAGTGCTGCTTCCATCTTTTGACCGCATCACGATTGTCCGTCAGAATGCCTTCGTCATTATCCCGGCACATTTCGACTTGCGGCTCGTAGCATTTGCAGGATGCTTTTGTCCTAATCCCGGCATATTTCGGCTTGCAACCCGAATCCTTTGAGGGTTACGTTGAGCTTCTGTTAGTATCTCTGTTCGTTTTTCCTGGTGTTGGCATAGGCAAGTCAGGAAAACGGAATGTCGAGTTCTGACAGTGTATTTGTAGTAAATATAGTATAAAACTTCAAGACTATAATAAAAGGTGAGAATTAGGGTTTGGAAGTGACATGGCAAAAGTTCTAACTTACATTTGGTCGACTGTCCCGAAACTTAACTCATGATCGCCTAACCTAAATCCTAACACTCGGAACACCCGGACCTGATTTGTTATAAACAACAACTTTTACAATAAAATCATTTGGTTTCGTAAAAACAACTCACCGTTTCAGCTGTGTCTTGCAATAAGAATAAACCGAAATCTCCGAAAAGTGGATTCCCGTTCACGGGACCTATTTAAGGTTAGAATCCTAATGAGTTACAATATTTATCCTTTTCAAGTATTACCCCCTACTTTCTTCAAGTATTACCCCTATTACTTACTTCGACAAGTATCTACCGTTTGAGGGTTTTTACTACTGTACAAAACAGTCTTAAGTTATTAAGAGACTTGCACTTGTTCTACCGAAAAATCTTAAATAAATCTTGCCACGACGTAGAATGTAGGCGTCCTTTTTTGCTTCCACTGATTTTCTTCGACCGTTAATTTTCACCCCAGTTGCCAGTCAGCCTCGGTAGAAAAGTCCGATTAACAGCTACAGGCGACGCTTGGTTTTCTAAACCGATGTCGCAACACCTTTGAACGATATACCAGCTCAAGCTCCTCGAGCTCCTCCTCCCCCAGGCAGCGCCTTTTCTCCTGGAAAATTCGGACTTGCTGCCTCTTCCGCTATTGGTGATTTTCCACGTTTCGACGGGTGCTTCTTTACACTACTGCTGCCTGCCCGGCGTTCTCTTCGTTCATCATCATTCTACACTCCTAGTCGAACCAGTCGTTCCGTCGTGTTCATTCAACATGTCCGAAGACGTTCTCGGCAACGCTGTTGATGGCTGTCTTTATGATATTCCAACAGTCCTCGAAAGGAGCTTCGTCACGCTTGCCCTCTGCCGGCAGTGCTGCTTCGAGCAATTGCGCGTAGTCTGCTTCGACATCAGGTTGCTTCAGTCGTGCGAAATATAACCGAGGCGGGCGTCGGTTTAGTATGTGTTTCACTAGAGAGAGTTTTGGACGCATCTTCACCGTAACCGGATAGTGGTCTGACTCGATGTTGACGCATCGCCAGGATCTGACGAGAAGTGCCGGCTGTCTATCAAAACATGATCGACCTTCCAGATGAATACCCTGTCATTAGTTTCTCGGTACGACAGCTAGAGGCGCAACAAATAAAACGACCCAATAATGAGTGGTACAAACCTTCAAGGCTGTCAAGTAATATTGACAAGGTTCTTAATTGGTGATGCAGTGTCAGATGGAATCAACAAGACTTGCAGAGCAAACTCGACGACCTTACCGAATGCTCCTAGGTCAAGGTAAATGTCGAAATGACCAAGTCATGTACAGTGCTATTCTGGTCTACAATCTGTTTTCAAGGTACTTTTGATCTTATCTAAGAAGATTTTTGTAGAAGTTTCAATGAAGAATGCAAAACTTCACGATTCTTTGTCAAACCGTTTTGGCAGCGTTGAAGTTTGGGCTTGTGATATAGCTCAGTTGGCAAGTTAGTTGCCTTCTGAGCCGATGTCCGCGAGTTTTAGCCCAAGAGTGAACATCGAACGCAGTTGTACCGGATAAGTTTCTCAATAACTGTCCGCCT
Source organism: Uranotaenia lowii (assembly GCF_029784155.1). Lineage (NCBI taxonomy): Eukaryota > Metazoa > Arthropoda > Insecta > Diptera > Culicidae > Uranotaenia > Uranotaenia lowii. Next base: position 264,888,125 of record NC_073693.1, on the reverse strand, counting down.
ACTGCAGCGTTGATATGAAGTCGCGAATGCCACAAAGGTTGTAAAACGACTATAATCTGAACAAAAAAAAAAGTATAAATAAGGCGTTAAAGATTTATATAAAATTTAAATAGTAACCTTCGGTCACTTATCACATAATTAAAACGAAAATTGGGTATTCAAATTGAATTTAAGTCATTTAAATTTTTAACGAATAATTCAAGGCTACAAATGTTCAGGTTTCCACCTTAAAACCCTTCTCTGTACCTTATATCGCAGACTCAACAACCCTTCCTTTGCAATCATGTTTACTTAAAAAATAATTAAACGCCTCCGGTAAATTGTTGTTCGGCGGACAGACAGTGATTTGATTGGAGCAAGCTCTTAATCTGGTCATAAATTATGAATGCATCAGGATAGTTTGTTTGTAGTGCAAACGATCGGCTATTTGCTTCGGCAAGAACCTGAACGTTTCCCCAGTCAGATAGCTTCATAAGAGTCACATGAACATGATGATTTGAAAGGCCCCCAAGCGAATCTTTCTAATGAAGAAAATAATTTAAAGCAAACGTCACCTGTCTTGTGAATTTACTTTGTCGGCTCTTTGATATAATTTCTTCAAGTTTAAAATGTTAGTTTTTTTTCATTAATTAAGGTATCAAATTATTTGAACTGTTAATATTTTTTTATATTTATTGATAAGAAAGTATTTTTGTTAAAAACTTTTTGAAAATACTTTTAAATTGCTCTGTTCATAAATCAGAAAGCAAATTCAAAAGGGTGAATGAACCAATCACTGTTTTTCTTCAACTTTTCACCACCAATTGATTGAGAATTTCTATAAAGAACAATCATTGGAACGTCCACTTTAGCGACATGAATGAATCCGACCTTCATCAGAAACGAAACTGGCAAATGGACGAAAAGACGATCTTGGACAGGTAACAGGCTTCTTCCATTCATCGAAACATTGTGCATTCGTTATGCTGCTGCAACTGCTGTCAGCCAATGTGAAGATGATGCTGCGTGCTGTCGCTAAAAGGACTTGTTTTTTTTTTACTTTCAAGAATGACTTTGCGCCTCTCTGTGTTCTCCCGCATTTTTTTTTTGCTCAATTTTGATTAGCTACCAAACCGTCTTCGAGTTGTCTTTCGAAAAGGTTCTCGAAAATGGAAGTAGAAGTAGACGGTTGAGAATGTCGACCCTTTTAAAGAAGACGCCGCTCGTCGTTGCTTTCGGGCCATCTTCTGTCTCCTGTCAAACGCGTGCGATCTGTCGAAAACGAACGGAATTGCACGGCAGGGACACTTTGAGCGACACAGAACACGCGACAAGTACCGACCACAAAACTGCTCTACCAATCATCAGCCAGCAACAAGTAGCAGCAATGTCCATTACAAGTGAAAAACAGGAAACATCATTGAAATGGTTTTTATGTTTGTCGATGGCTTAGCTTGTTGCCGATTGGTTACCTTTAATTTATGGCATTTTTTTGCGCTCAGAAAAAAAAACAGTGACACCACAATGTAAAAAGCAGAAGTTGTCTCAATAATGGAAGTCACACTTTCGTTTTATGAAAAAAAAAAATCTCAATGTATTACAGATTTTTAAATAATTAAAAAAAAAATACAAAATGCTGCATTTGCTAGTTATCTCGTGAACTGTTCACGTAATACTAGCGTGTACTAATATATTCGGCAAGACACTACAGACGATATGAATAAGAAAAAAGCATTAGCTTTGCTAGCTTTTATTTAGCTTGAATAAAGTAATAGCATAATTTGATAGTATTTGCTTAACGAGGTATGTACAATCACATGTTTATGCCAATCGAAGTGTTTGACTCACAAAATTGCACGCAAACAGCAAGAGCAATTTCTAACAAGTGCTTTATTCATATCACCTTCTGCTGAAAGTAGTATACGCTGGTTTAGTGTTTGGAATAAATTTATCGTTTTTTCGTATTCTAAGCAAGATCCTGACATAACTGCACTCTATACTAGCGATTGCTAGTTCCACCAGCGAACATCAAGACGCTAATTGCTCAATTGTAGATTTCGACACCTCACCTCAATTCGCAGATTGGAATGTTGAATTCCATCAAAAACACAAAAATTATTCATCCGATTTTTTAAAATTGTGTGGCCAACATCATGACCAAAACGTTGGACATTGAGTAAAGATGCTGTTTGTAATAATATTTTGACTGACAAAGAAGCCAAGTTAGTCGTTAGCAAATCTTGTCGCTCGCAACGGTTTGCATGTTGTTTGCAGATTAAGCCAATTAGCATTAGGAACTTTTATTATGGTTTTTTGTGAGGAGTAGGCGCACGTGTTTTTTTTTCACGGTCCGAAAAACTTTGAAATTTTTGGTTAACTGGATATAACTGGAGTCTTGACAAATTGATAGAAGTGATAAAAACAGATGACCGGATGTTCACTGAAAGAATGGCCACCGGAAATAGTGCTTGAAATATCAAGGAAGCAGTTTTAAGAGTATTTCAAATTTTGTGTTATTCTTCCTCTGTACGAGGGGTTGATTCGCTTTCGGGAGGTCGAGAAGTACGGTTCGGGTTTTGTGTGCGCTACGTTCGCGGTTACTAATAGCACTATTTTATTGTTTAGAGTGCCATTCGAAGGTTCATTCTATTTGTATTATAGTTTCGTTCGGTTTCATCTGCACGTTACTGTTTTATTTGGTTTATTTGATCAGGCTCCCGAGGCTAAATTTTGATCAAAAAAGTGATAATCGCCATTCAGTGATAATTTTTTTCTCCCCCGTTATGTCAGACAGTTGGTCGTGAGTGTGTGGTTGCTTTGATTTTCGTATAATCTGAAAATTTCCGAAATTGGGGCGATCTGTTTGTGAAAATGTATGGCGTCTGGGTTAAGTGAAAAATACCACACAAATCATCCAATGTCCGGGTTAAGTGACGAATTTGTTCCAGGAACAAAAAGTTTAAACGTGACGTTGTGAAATATGGGCTTGGGTTTAGTGAAAATGTACTGAAAATCCCTAGGAGCGCGTAACAAAACAGACTTCAACATGAACTTGGTGAAACTTTATTGGTGCAAAATACATCACAGGTACAAAAGCAGAAAAACTCGGTGAGGATGTTCCATATTTCATTTTTCTAAGCTCATCTCTCTTTACCTCTACTGTTAACTTTATTGTTGATGAGTGGATCATGTTAGAGTTAGGGCCCGTCTCCAAATTCTTTAAAGAAGTTTCAAGTTTTTGTGTGTGCTCGGGCTTATTTCCAATTATAATGATTTTGCGCTACGCTTCACAAAAGCCACATCTGTTAATTCAGGAGCAGTTGTTTTTATTCAGGGGTATGCAGCTCTTTTCAATCCGTGTGGAACACATCTCTCAGATTTAAGCTTTTTTTTCAGATTTGAGCTTTCATCTCCAATGCTCTCAAGGAAGAAAAAGCTTAAATCTGAGGAAAAAAAACCTAAAACGATATTCACTAACACTTAGAGCAAGTTCACTGGTGTTGGAAAAAAGTGGTAGAAATTTTGACATTTTGAAAAGTTTACCATGCAAAAATGTTTTCAAGATCTTGGGGCGTTGTATTTTTTTACAACACTGTTTCTATTTTAGCCGCATGTGAGAGAAATATTGCTACTTTTACATCACAGCATGCGAAAATACAACACGTGTTGTAAAAAAATTAGAAAACAGATCTTGAAAATGTTTTTACATGACAAAATTTTCAAAATGTGCCGTAAGTGTCCAAATTTCTACCAATTTTTCCGAACACCAGTGAACTTGCTCTTAGCAACCTAGATGTTGGTCACACGATGCATAGAAAAATCGTGTAGCATTTCATCCCCCTGTTATTATTTACCCTGATACACACATTTATAACAAGATCCGTAGTAATGTCGTACACTCTAATTCTCCTTGACTCAGATTTGAAGGAAAATAATTCAAAGTGCGCCAAAACTGGGAAAACTCAAATTTTGATTAGAGCGGTAAAACTCAGAAATGAATTGTAGGGGTTTTCGCGAATTCTGCGTTGTTTTTGTTCAGAGTGGTTTAGGCTTGTTCATGGATCGACTGAATGAAAAAAAATCAACAATTTATGAAATTTCAAAGCGGTTTTGAATGGAATTTCTGATTGCAAAAAGAAAAAGACGATTGTACGGTGTATTTAGAAGATGGATGCGTGCATTTTAATACGGTTGGTTTTATTTTTACCACAATTTAGTGCCACCGAGTCATTTGACCGCATCCAGCCGGTGGAGCTTCGTGCTGTCCCACTTGGCACGCTCACCCACCAGCACACTCTGTCTAATTTGAGCTGATCTGAAAAGACAAGAAAAAAAACCATAAGTGAAAATGATTAACATTTCAAAATTATGAGAAAATTATACTTACAGTAGTGAATGATGGCTTCCGTAGAGATTGCTGGAAGAAAAGATGAAATTGTTCAATTTTGTATTTCCTTTCGACACCACTTAATTTCTAATAGAAAATGTAATTAAAACTCACCTTGATTATTTCTTCAACTGTTTCCGACCAATGGTTTTTGGAACTCTCTGAGTTGTTTTCATCTATTTTGTTCGAAAACGTATGCGTCTATGCTAAGTTCCAGGCTTTGAAAGTCAATAGATGAAAACAACTCAAAATTTTGATGGATTTCAACTCAGTTGTTTTCATCTTCATACATGGTGCGACCGCTGAACAAATTAATCAGTCTCTGAATAATCTAAATTTACTGTGTACTGCAGTCTGGCAATGCTAAGCTTGCTGCGACCGCATCATTTTGTTTTTTTTTTCTGCAATTCTCTGCAGTACAGTAGCCCCCAATAAAATTATAAGAATGCTTCATTTTTTTATGTTGTAGTTTAAATTTAAAGACAATAGAATTGCGATTTATATTCATGTACATATCCTTCACATGTTTTTGAATTTTTAAAATTTATTATTATGTTTTGTTGTTGTATCATATAGTCAAAGATCAATCCAGAACTCTTCTTGTTAATGATGACAAATCTAGGGAGAAAAATATTTCTATATATTCCTTTTTTGACGCTGAAATCTCTTAGAATGGAAAAAATTCTAAGGATTTCGGTGCCATATTAATAATTTCTCTGCTTTTCTCATATCTTTTCAAAAGCGAGCAATGGCGCTATAACCATGGTCAATAGACTGATTCGATTTGGGGTCATTTTTGATTTTTTCCAACCCTGGGGTCTTGAAAGCTTCGTTTTGGTAGAAAACTCATCCATAATTTTTTGCAGAATTTTGAAGTAACGTTTACATGATTAAATTAGAACTTTTAGGTTTGTATGGGAAAATTGAATATTTTGTACTAAAAAATCAACATTATTTTTGTTTCTTCTGTGTAACCGAGCCTGCTAATGGTTTTTGTGCCAATTTAAAAATTTCTTGCAAAATTTCTTCTTCTTCGTATCTTTTTAGACAAAAAATTATTAGCTGTTTAACAGGTGTATGTCTTTTTGGATTGATAAACCATGAATTCCATTGACACCATTGCCCCACGAAGTATGGCATGAAAAATGGTCTTGCAATATGTTAAAACTACAATGAAACACAAACTCGGAAGTTTTCTCCAAGCATGTTTTATTATAAGACTCAGTGCTTGAGTATTAAACCGTCATAACACTTAGTGACAGTTCTCTATCAAGATATCAAAAAAGGACACGCTCGGGTTAAATTGTCGATATTTTAGATGGAATTTTCATTTTTACACATTTTAGATAAGTTATGTGTGTTGGTTTTGAGTTAAAATAAAAAAAAATATATATATAAATAAACTTCAAATAACCGGAAGTGGTATGAATATCTCTACAATATGAGTATCGAGTGAAAGGGCCCAAAAAGTAAGAAAAAATGTGTTGCTTGAAGTCATCATTAATCCAAGATGGCGGCTTCTGCTTTTATTTTCAAAGCTGTAAATTTCTGAAAATGTCGTAAAACCTTCACAAAATGGTTATAATGTGAAAAGGCTAAACGAGTAGAAGTCGAATTTGGTTGTCCGTCGCCAATTTGATTTCCAAGATGGCGGTTTCCACTAAACTTGAAAATACTGTAAATGACTGAAAATTGCATAAAATCCTTAAAATATGGGTATTAGATGAAAGAGATCAACGAGTAAAAGTTGAATTTCACTATCTGACGCCATCTTAAAATCCAAAATAACGGCTTCCACTGAATTTTAAAATTTTATAAATAACTTAAAATCGCATGAAACTCTAACAATATTTGTATTGGGTGAAAGAGCTAATTTTCAAGAAGTTGATTTTTTCCTCTCCGACGCAATTTTGAAATCCAAGATGGTGTCTTTCACTGAACTTTGAAATACTGTTAATCAGTGTAAATCAAATGAAACCCCCAAGATATGAGTATTGAGAAAAATAGCTAAACTAGTAGGAGTCGTATTTTGCTATTCGACGCCATCATGAAATTCAAGATCACGCTAGAACTTTAAGATGCTGTAAATTACTGAAAATCGCATAAAAGCTCCACAATATGGGTATTTGGTGAAAGGGCTAGTTGAAGAAGAAGTCGAATTTTCCCTTTTCGACGCCATCATGAAATCCAATATGGCGGCTTCTACAGAACATTAAAACATCCACAATAAAGGATATTAGGTGAAAGGGATCACCGAGTAGAAGTCGATTTTCGCTATGTGACGCCATCTTGAAATCAAAGATGACGGCTTCATCTGAACTCAAAACTGCTGTATATGGCCGAAAATTGCATGAAACCCCCATAACTTGGGTATTGGGTGAAAGGGCTAAATGAATTGAAGTCAAATTTTTCTATCAGACGCCATCTTGAAATCCAAGATGGCGGCATTCGCTTAGCTCTAAAAAACTTTAAAACTGAAAATCGCAAAAAACAGGTACAATACCCAAGTAACACAGATTATGCCAACTAGCATTAGGAAGTTTTATTATGGTTTAATTATGGCATTTTTTTGTGCAGCTCGTTTTATGGCGGTTTTATTATGGTCATGCAGATGCTTATAATTTTTTTTCGACTATATGTTTTCAGATGGTTTTGAAAACGCTAATAAAACTTTTATTAAACATGCTGTTTTAGTTATTTTGAAAGAGTTGTGAATGCTTTTTTTAAACTATAATAAAACACAAACCTAGAAGTTTGCTTCAAGCTTTCTTTTGCATGTTCTATAATAGCACTCAGTGCATGATTATTAAACCGCCATAAAACTTAGTGACAGTTCTCGATCAAGATGTCAAAACAGGACACGCTCAGGTTAGATAGCACATATTTGAATTGGAACTCCCATTTTTACACATTTTTGGTAAGTTATGCGTGTTGGTTTTGAGTTAAAATTAAAAAATACATCTTTGAAAACTTGAAATCACCGAAAGTGGTATTAATATCTTTACAATATGAGTATTGAGTGAAAGGGCCCAAATAGTAGGAAAAAAATTGTTGCTTGACGCCATCATTAATTCAAGATGGCGGCTTCCGCTTTTATTTTCAAAGCTGTAAATTACTGAAAATATCGTGAAACCTTCACAATATGGTTATTAGGTGAAGGTAATAAACGAGTAGAAGTCAAATTTCGTTGCCCGTCGCCATCTTAAATCCAAGATGGCGGCTACCACTCAACTTGAAAATACTGTAAATGACTGAAAATCGCATTAAACCTATATTATAGGGGTATAAGTTGAAAGAAATCAACCGGTAGAAGTTGAATTTCGCTATCTGACGCCATTTTGAAATCCAAGATGGCGGCTTCCGCTAAACTTTAAAATGAAGTAAATGACTTAAAATGACATGAAACCCAGGTGGTAGTGGGTGGAAGGGCTTAACGAGTAGAAGTCGAATATTGCTATCTTACGCCATCTTGAAATCCAAGATGGCAGCTTTCTATAAACTTTAAAAATGCTCTAAATCATTGAATATCGCATGAAACCTCCAAAATATGGGTGTTTGTCAATTGGGATAAGCTATAAAAAGTTTATTTTTGCATTCTGACGCTATCTTGAAATCCAAGATGGTGGCTTCAACTGAACTTAAAAATACTGTCAATGAATGAAAATAGCATGAAACTCTCAAATATATTGTATTGGGTGCTAAGGCTAAATGATAGAAGTCAAATATGTATCTCTTTTCGCGTTTCTCTGAAAATCTGTAAGTGACTGAAAATCCCACAAAAACCAACACAATACAGACCCCGTTCGTTTTTGGCAACATTCGATTTTGGAAACATCGAATTTGGCACATGTGCCTAAATCAGACGGTTAACAGAAACAACATAACCTTATAGTTTTCGTTAGAATAAGACCAATACAATTTAAACATAATAGTATGATAGCAATAATAGAATCACATAAATGGCAAAAAAAAAAACAAAAACTATAAACAAAACAAGAAAAGTGCTAAATGCATTAGAAACATAATGAAAAAATAATAAAAGTGATTTAAAATGATCTAAATTGTCTTAAAATAGTAGTTTTAATGTAGTATTACGTGAAAAAAGTTGTGTTCGAGCGATTTTCATTGATTAACAGTATTTTAAATTCAGTGGAAGCTGCCATCTTGGATTTCAAGATGGCGTCAGAAAGAAAAAAATCGACTTCTAGTTTAGCCCTTTCCCGTACCAATACCCGTATAGTGGTGGTTTAATGCGGCTTTTTGTCAGCATTAAGCATTAAAAGTTGAGCGGATGCCGCCATCTTGGATTTCAAGATGGCGTCTGATAGCGAAATTCAACTTCTACTCGTTTAGCCCTTTCACTCGATACCCATTTTGTTGGGGTTTCATGCGATTTCAAGTCATTTACACCATTTTAAAGTTCAGCGGAAGCCGCCATCTTGGATTTCAAGATGGCGTCAGACAAAGAAATTTGACTTCAACTCATGATTTATTCTACGGGTCATTCAAAACCAATCCCTTTTCATTCAAAAAGTCTGTCCTCATTTACTGTACTTATGATTAACAACTCAGAAATGAGGAACTCAACCTTAGCGTGTAATTGCTTGGCTTGCGAGAGAAACGTCAAATCGTAGCTTTTTTTGGGGTCATCATTAAACCATAATAAAACTATGAATTGACTCACGCCATGTTGGTTGCAAAATCGAAGGGCACAAAATGACGCCATGTTGATGGATTCACAATGCAAGCATTGGAAAATATTTTTTCAGGCCTTTTTCCATCAATTCCATCATGATTGACCATCAGATTTGACGAGGCGCATTTATTTTAAGATACTATTTCATATACATTTTACCTAAAATCTTGACTGGCAGTAGAAAAGAAGCTCAATGTATGGTTAAAACATTGTTTTTTTAGCTATTAATTTTACCAGATCATATCTGAATAATGCAA
>NC_073693.1:264828193-264878306 GCF_029784155.1 Uranotaenia lowii | reverse complement strand
ATTATATATATATATATATATATATAATAGATTGTAAGGCATTATGAAATCAAATTCGATCAATATTTCACTCATATCCATTTGGCTCTGATGACCTCAGAAGTGAGTTGCATCACTGTGTGGTGCAAGGAGCATTTAATAAAGTGATCTCAACAGTGAATCGCACGTTGAACCAAATTTAAAAAAAGTGTTGATAACTGACCAAAGTGTTTGTGAAAACGGGGGCAGCAAGCTGTCAAAATTAAGGGTTCGTTGCGTCACCATTTTCGCATTCAACCCTCTTCTACTTTTTGCCAACTAGAGATTTCCTTACTTGATCCACCTTAGTTTCGTTTTATGACACTAAAAAAGTCTATTTCCTTACTGCTTAAAAAAGGTAAATTCTATAAAAACGTTTGAAAAAGCAATTTAAAAATGTGTGACAAAAGCTGAAAATCAGTCGCTGTAGGGGAACAACGATTCCTCCTTCCTGAGGCAGTATAAACATCCTTTCAAATATGAGCCATCCATAATTTTCGCAAGTAACGCTGATTAAGTCAACCAGCATTTGAATATTTTATAACTTTTTTTATAATGGTCATGAAAAATGATTAGATTCTTGATTCAAGCATTTGTTTTCATATAGTTCTTAAAAAGCTTTACTTAATATACTGGTTAAGTTGTTCAGAAAGAGTTCTAAATGTTCTTTCAAAACTCCAATATAACACGGACCAAAGAAATTTTTTTCAAGCTTTTTTGCATGTTTTATAAAGTCACGCAGTGCTTGATGTTTAAGGGGGGAGTAGGGTCTAACACTTTCAAAAAGTCGATTTTTTTTTATATTTTTATTTTCTTATAGTAAAACATTTCAAGAATGTGTCAAATTTTCAAGTCAATCGAAGCAAAACTGTAGAAATTATAGGCCTTTATCTCCTCTTATCTAATACTGCAAGAATTCGGCGGCAGAAACATCAAACGCGTTTTTCTCAAGCACATTTTTAAAGTCGGTGGACATCGTCAATTGAAAACTACTTCACCGATTCTTTTTAAATTTGGAACATATTTTAACATATAAAATACCAAACCCCAACGATTTTCTTTTTTTTTTCTTACTCTGGGAAGATGTTACAGATAAAAAATGGCGGATTTTTTCGTGAAAAATCGTAGTTTTTACTTCAAACAGCCACAAAAATTTCATAAAAAAAATTTTAAGTTAAATAAAAACGTTGGGGTCCAGAAAAACATCTATTAAAAATATTTTGATCTGATTTTTTTGACTTCAGATGATTCTGTGCTGAGATACAGTGTCCACCACAAATCCTGTTTTCTAAAAGGCATCCTCAAAAGTGCTCCGTCACCGGCTCATTTTTCAAAATTTTTCTACGAAAAAATTACTAAATGTTCTTTTAACAATGCTTTGTATAATGCAAAAAATTTGAATACATTTGTTTGAACGATAGCTCTAAAAAGTTCGTGAAAATGGTGTTTTTTTTTACCCGTTAGAACCTACTCCCCCATTAAGCTTTGATAAAATCAGATGTCAGTTCTCGATCAAGATGTCAGAACTGGACACGCTCAGACTGGATTGCATATATTTGAATTGGAATTCCCATTTTTAATCATTTTTGTTATGTTATGTGTGTTGAGTTAAATTGAGTTAAATAACATAATATATAGAAAAAATTTTAAACCTGCAGAAGTGGTATGAATATCCCTAAAATATGAGTATTTTGTGAAAGAGCCCAAATAGTAGGAGGAAAAATTTATTGCTTGACGCCATCATTAATCCAAGATGGTGGCTTCCGTTTTTCTTTTGAAAGCTTTATATTACCGAAAACCCAATTGGTGTTGTGTGAAAATGCCAAACTAGAAGAGGTCAAATTTCGCTATTTGACGCTTCACACAGGAGTATTCTGGCCAAAACCTCGAAATTAAAATAAAAAAAAATCTTTTTTTTTCGGTTGTTAGATAGTTGTTGCATATTAGTATAGTCGATTTTAAACCATCGGTTTAGTGAGTTCGTAATTGCATAACTCAAAACAATGATGTATCAAATTATAAATTTTGTCTTCCAAAATTTGGTGTAAACACGAACAATTACAGGCTGCGTAATATGCAGAATAATTAACCAAATTTCTTCTAAAAATCTTCAGTTTTAATATGGCCAATGAATTGTGATTGGAATTGTGATCATTTCTTGTTAAACACATGTAGTAGAGAAGCTAAACAAAATAGTGCAATGTTTTTTATTAACAAACTTATATGGTTATTTTTTTAAAATAAGTGTTTAAGTTTATCTTCCGGGCTCCGCCGGGAAAAAATTCACATATCACACGAGCGTTTTAACATCCTTTAACATGTCCAAAAGAAAAATCGTGCGCATACTTGCGAACTCGAGCTATTTTGAATTTTGAAATCTAAAAATTTGAGTGATTTTTGTCCCTAATTTTGTTTCAGATAGCGAGCATGCCATGCATTTACTTTGTGTTATACAAACGTTTTTTATTGCGTTTGATTTGTCTGTGTGAAAAATGGTATTTTTTTATCATTTCTGATAGTTGATCGGCTGATTTGCTTCGAATTTGCTTGAAAACAAACATTTTATAAGGGTGCAGCGAGTGACCCAAAAGGACCAAAATTAAGAAATTTGAAATTTTGGTTAAAAATAAGTTGTGTATACTTGAAAACAACGAAAAAAAGATTTTTAATCATTTTAAGGAGAAAAACAGGTTTAGGCAATCCAAGATGGCGGCTACTGATTAACTAAAAAATGCTAAAAAACGACTAAAAAATTACATGAAACTCCCACAATATTGGTATTGAGTGAAATGAACTAAACAAGTAGAAGTCAAATTTCACTATCTGACGCTACCCAGGATGGTGACTTCCTCTTATCTTTAAAAAGGCTCTAAATGATCGAAAATGTCACTAGAATTTCATGCGATTTTCTGTGATTTTTCAGCATGGATTAAGCAACCTGCGGCCAACGGGCCGCACCCATTTTTTAAAACTGGCTCAGCCTTCTTGTTTCATGCTCCAAACTTTTCTTGAATTGAAGGTCGTTGAAAATCATTCAAACTACGAATTGTTTTTTACTTTACGAGTGGCTTGCAAAATGGAATTAAAACAAAAGTTGAATGGTTGATTAAAAAGAATGCTCCTCACTGATTTACAGTATTTACAAGCTAAGCGAAGCCGCCATTTTTTCAATTCAAACTGGCGTCAGAAAGCAAAATTCAACTTATACTCGATTATCTCTTTCATCCAATAACTATATTGTAGGAGTTTTCATACGATTTTCAGTGGCTTACAGCATTTTTTAAGTGCATCATTACTTCAAAATGCGAAATTTGACTTCTTCTAGTTTAGCCCTTTCACCCAATACCCATATTATTGGGGTTTCATGCGATTTTTTAGTCATTTTACAGCATTTTTAAGTTCAGCGGGTACCGCCATTCTGTATTTCAAGATGTCAGCTAGTGAAATTCGACTTCTTCTAGTTTAAACCTTTCAACTAATACCCATAATATGGGGGTTTGAGAAGAAAAGCTGAAGCCGGCATCTTGGATTTCAAGATGGCGTCAAAAAGCTAAACTCGACTTTTCTAGTTTAGCACTTTCATGCGATTTTAGGTCCTTTAGATCATTTTTAAAGTAAGCGGAAGTCGCTATCTTGGATTTCAAGATGACACCAGACAACGAAATTTGTTTTTCAACTCATGGTGTCATTCCATCGGACATTCAGAACCCATCTATTATCAATTTAATTTTAAAAGTCTGTTTATTGTCTCATTTACTGTACTAATGATTATCAACTCAGAAATGAGGAACTCATCTTACGCGTGTAATTGGTTGGCTTGCTTGAGAAAACGTCAAATTTAAGATACTATATGGCTCTAATAAAACCGTTGTACAGCTAATCTTTATATAGCTCTAATAAAATCGTTATATTGCTAATTAGTCGTTTATCTGACCACATTAAAGCAATTAAGCATTGAGTTGACAAACGCCATGTTGGTTGCAAAAATCGAAGGGCACAAATTGACGCCATGTTAATGGATTCACAATGTCAAGTATTCGAAAATATTTTTTTCAGGCCTTTTTTTTCAATCAATTCCGTTTTGTTTGCGATATAGATCCGTCAACTTTTCCAACCAACCACCATCGAAGACGGAGGCCCGTGTGGCCAGAGTTAGAGGCCTGAGTGGCCAGAGTCAGAGGGTGGAATGGCCAGAGTCGGAGGGCCCAGAGCGGCCAGAGTTTTTGTGTTTGTCGTTCTATAATTGTTATTAGTTTTAAGCTATCGGAGTAAAATACAGTCCACTTTAGTTTGTTAATGTTTTTAAGAATGAGTGCCTTTTTAGTGTCTGAACACGAAAATAATGATGTAAGTCACATATTATAGCTGTTTTCTATGGGCAAATTCTGAAGTTTTTAATATAGTGTCATAGAATTGAAATGCCTCACGTCTTAATTCCGCCAGAGGCGAGCCTATTTTCCAACAGGCTTTTTTGAAAGTTTATTTTTTTTTGAATAATTTTAGAGATCAAGTAACTAAAAACTTTTACTTGAAAAAACATCTCTATAGAAGGGAGGAGGGAGGGGTGAGGTAAACCCCTGAAGCCCCTTCTTTCGCATGACTTTGATTGCCAGTGAATATCTGACGAAAACTCAGCTCAGATTCAGCGACAAAATTATTATTTAAAGAAAACTTCTGAACCAAGTGTAGAGCGCCGATGTGGTCTAGTGGATAGGCCTGGTGCGAGTCTGGTATTGGTACGCCAGGCGTACTGGGTTCAATTCCCGGTATCGGCAAGAAAAAACTTTTGGGTTCAAATCCCATAAGCGGGCCGACAGGTAAGATGTGTTTCATTATATAACTGACTATATAATTGGAATGTTCAATCAGTTGCCAGCTGGCCAGGTATATACACGGATGCCGGAATACCTGTAAGTAAATTAGCCCACCTGATTGATTCGTTCTTCCAAAATATACCTACATCAACACACGCAATACATTCACCACATAACAGTTCATACGAAGCCATGGGGTCCGGGTATGGTGGCGCGCTGCATTGGAGATTTGTCGAACCTAATAATCTAAGGAATGTATGTGAACCCATACTTTGGCAGAAACTGCGGTGAATCCGTGCACCCATGGTGGATTACCAACATACATACATACATACAAAACTTTTTGAACCAAGTGTAGGTCATCGGTAATTTTATTCTCGGTAATAGTACAGAAGCTTTGTTATTAATTTCATCAAACGTAGAAAGTCATATTATTGTTTGTTTGATCAAATTAACATTCGACCTTAAATGCAATCATTCACTCGCTGCGGTTATGTTGTTTGTTCAAACATGCAAGCTCAAATTGATGGTTCGCTTCACATTTCCATAGCACATTTTATCGGCATATCACACTCAAATTGGATACTTAATTCAGTTGAAATATTTACGTCAATTAGAAAGGCCGGTTTTGCGCTTCGGAAAGGTTGTTTCGTTACGAGTTGCACCGATGGATGCAGCGGCTTCTTTCGAACAATCTCCTGCCAGGCGATCGCACCACAAGCCTCCGCCAATCAGTGCTGGCGGATCTTTTTGAGTCCGGCTCGCCACGATCTGATATCTCACATAAACTTCGATAATCAATGATTACGCATCAATAAAGCACGCGGGAAACGGGACAAAACACAACACAACACGGCTCACACCGTCCATTCGGTATCATTCCTGCCGGGATCCCGATAGCGTTCATTAACATTTCGTCATCTAATTATGGGACCGATTTAAATGCAAATGGAAGGCGGGCTGGCGGCCAGCCAGGATCATCTCCAGCCCTTGTTTGTGGATGCGCTTTTTTGTTTTGCATCGATCCGGCTGGGGCTTTATGGCCGATCGATGCAGTTTATGGATAAGGGAACTTTATTAGGGTGGCCAAATTGTAGTTATTTTTAATGTTTTTGTCATCAACCTGACAGAACAAAACTTTGTTCTGGTATTAAGCTTAGTTCTTAAAACGAAATTGGAATCTTCAAAAAAAAATCTCCTTTGAATTTCAAGTTTATGATATACAAAAATAGGGTCTTGAGAAGAGACGTAGAGAATGCCTGAAACGAGTCTCTTAAAGTCTCAATCATAAACCGTCTCAAGATCGGTTGAACCCACTTCATTCATCATGAGCTAGGTGGTGAAGGCATCCAATTTGTAAAACCGTTACACCAGTTCTTGGAACAAATCTCAAAATCGTTATAGCGACCATCTAACATGGGAAAGACTAGAGTCAGATTAGATTTAGATCACTGCAGATTGACTACACTTCTGAATGGCTCAAGTTGGCGTTTGCAGAATCGGCGTGGCTTTCGAAACTTCTGGATCGCTCGAGCCGTCCAGATGCATCCAGTAGCTTATCATAAAATTACTAGTCCTGGTAAGAAAACAGTGAAACTGAACTCCCTTTCTTTGTTCGAAAATGAAGCCACACGCATTGAGGATCTTATTAAATTCATTGTGAAGGATCCGAAGATTCATCGAACGAATCTTTATCGCTGATACTCCTTTTGGGCTTATTTCAGGGACTTAACGTACGTTACTTCTTTCAGTCCTCTAGATACTTCATTTTTATTACATAGTTCAGTATCTATTGCACGAAACTGCACGAAATTTCCCTCGATATAACTAACAAAGCCACAATAGAACCAGTGCGTTACGACGATGGAAAATATGTTTCCGGGTGCTACTATGAGCAACTATTCGTCAGCTACATGAAATGCTAGCACGAGATCCGGCTTGAAGGACCAAACGTTTTGCCAAGTATCGGTTGTAAGCCCATTTCAATTTCAATCCCCAATGGGCTGGTGGATGATCTGGCTGGCAAGCAGTAGAAGTGAGTGCAGGAGTAGTTCAAGACTATCTAGATTTTTCTTAGAATAATCTGAGCTACGCAAAAAAACACTGCAACACGTCAGAGTTGAAGAACGGTTTTCAATCTTACCTTTTTGCCTTTCTTGGTTGGTATTTTAATGGCATGTTCGGCGGAATGAAAACTAGAGAGAATTTTTATTTTATAGAAATTTGAAAGAAAGGTGGATAGACAGGCATTAGTGCGCCAATAGGAGAAAGCTTGATAGGTGTTGAAATCATATAACATTTCTTAAAGAAAAGTTTTGTTATCGGTCGATTTGGGAGATCATTAATTATGGGTCTTAGATAAACCTTCATAGGTACCTTTCGAATCAGCTCGACGAGTTCAGACGATGTATAGGGGAGAATGAGGATACTTGATCCCTGGGGATACTTGATTCCTTAGCTATATCTCGAAACTGGAATGTCTTACAAAGATCAAATGTTCTAGAAAAATGTACCAAAATGAGCAAAATAACAATGGTAGTAGTTTAAATTTTTTAACAAAATAATTGTTGGAGTAATTGAACTTTGTTTGAAAAATTTAAAAAAATGTAACTTGAAGATCTTTTTTCATCACTCCAAAATGTTCCTTACATGGTAAAATTATGAAAAAAATATTTGTATCAATCGTTCGAGCGTAAAATGAACTTCATAATGCCATATTTTCAAAGCACTGGAAAACTTTCAACTTTTTTCAGAAATTTTTTTCTAAAATGTTGATTATGGGTACAATTGATTCCCTAAAGTTGGGTACAATTGATCCCCCTTCCAAACGGCATATTCTTCTTCTGAATTGGTCGTTATGATTGCTGATTACGAAGTTTTTAATATTTATCCAAAAACTAATATTTATCAAACAATTGTCTGAAGTAAAGAGCAAAAATAATTAATTTTCTCTTAATTATATAAAATAGCGCCTTTAAGTATGCAATGTTATTAGCGTTGAGACAACGTTATAGAATTTTCTTCTTATGTCTGCTAAAAATTGTGAAATAAGAAGAAACATGACCAAAATAGCCAATTAATATTCTATCTTGGGGTTTTGTTTTATTTTTATACAAGAATTAGGGCTTCCTGAATAAAAGATCAAGTCTCCTTCAATAGGGGATCAAGTCTCCCCTAACTTCAGAAAAATCGCAATTTTTTTACTCACACGAAAATGCTTCTAGTTCATCAACGGGTTGAATTATCATTCTGATTTTTGGAGCATGGAAACTTGAAGTTACAAGCTGTCAGAAAATGTCAAAGACGGCGAGTTGCTAAATTTTTCCAAAAAGATATGGTGAAAATAAGAAAAGGGGATCAAGTATCCCCACTCTCCCCTATTTGTGTGTATGCGTGTAAATTTTGTGCTCGTTGCCCTGGACGTTTTTGCGAAACTGGGCTGCTTCATGAGGATTTTTATCAACGGGTACGATCCCGATCTTTGCACAACCAATCACTGGGTCTTTAGTTCCACATCGCATGGTTCTACAGCGATTGCGGCCTCGATACTTCGCCAAACCCTATATTCGCAAGCAAAGTTTGCTCTGAGAAGGATGAAACGATGTAGTTGAGTTGGTGTACATCGTCCGAATCAAACGTTCAAAGAAACAAAGAAACCAACCAGATAATCAGCAGATCAAAGCTAGTGATGTGAAAGAAAATCAACTTTGAATATACAACGCATTTGTTTACGTTTATGAATGTGGCGCAGAAGCTTTCTTTAAAACGCTTACTAGTGCAGCTTTTAGTAACAGTATTGGAAATAAAACGTTGTTTGAGGAGAAACTTAAGATAAAGTTCATCTGATCTTTATAGTTGGTTGACATTAAATAACTATCAATTTGCAAAATCTTTTTATATGTATACTAGGACTACTAGGAGGTTTATAAATTTCATTAATAAATCTTTTTTTTAAAGATTAAGAGGTTTTAATAACAGAAAGTAACTTAATCATAATTGAATAATATGTTCATTTCAATACATACACCCCCCACAATCATGGGTCACACACAATTATTAGTCACTGATCATTAGAGCTGCTGATCTATTGAACTAAAAGAAATTATTTCATACTATTATTTTTATAAAATCAATAAAATCATAAAAATGCATTGAAATATTATGTGTGCGCTCTATAACAGTGAAATTGCTGTTTGAATCCTGCAAGCTTCACTTTTTTGCAAGCAATTCTTGGCTACTAGCTCAATCCAATTACCTCTGACTAGTAAGAATGCGCCTAAATGTATGCTAGAAACTTTGATTTCTCCAAGAAGCAGAACGAAAACTAATAAAACTTATAAAATCAAGTGGTCTTAACAAAAAATTATAAAAATCTTAATATTGTGTTAGTTTTAAGGCTTCATGTAATTTTAAGCATTTTATAAGTATAGACTTGAATGAACACTAAGTGTTTAAAAAGTCTCAAATAAAATTAAAAAACAAACTTTGATTTCTATGTTGATACATCTGGGTATCGATTTTGGTAAGGGCGAATGCGCCAACATAGCTGTTTTGAGAAAATCGCGTTGAAAGTAATTAGGTTTAAAATGTGGGTCTTCGAACGGTACTTTTTACCCAGCTGAAACCCCGATTACTTCACATTTGGCCGGGAGAGGCGGGCTATATGCGCTTATTAAGGAAAACACTCATTTTCTCTCATATTCCGATAGATAGGAGCCTGAAAACTATATGCACATGAGCGGACATCTGTTTTCTATACGTAAGAGCAATTTTTCTGTTTAAATCTCTTACAGTTTTTGTGAAAATAATTTTATAATAAAAGAAGTCAAAATAGCCGATTTCCGAAACCGGCGGGCTAAATGCGCATATTTATGTTTTAAGCTATATTTCATTTACACTCGCAATATTTTGAAATTATTTAATTGAAAATGGTAGAAACGGATGTTAGGCATACGTCAAAGCTGAAATTTTGGTGAAACTTTTTACATCACTAGTTCTTTCGCATGAAACATAGTTAAGTATGCCATATGGCCATATTTCATGGTAATATTTTGTTCATATTGTATTTTTATCGGATCAGTATGAAGTTCTTCTTTTTTCGCTGTAAGATCGTGATTTGAGCGTAGATTTAATGTTTAAATGATAGAAAGTAAAAAATTTATAAGAATAATCTATTTTTCTTGATATAGGCATTTAACCTGCCTTGATATAGGCATTCAGAACCTGTCTCGTATTCCAATATCTTATCATCTACAACTTTGTCAAAAGCTTCAATTTGTTGAATTTCCGATTTCCAGATGAATAAGAAAGAAACACCATTAAAAATTTTGTTCACAGAATCTGTACGCACGATAATTAAAGTTCAATATATTATAACAAAACTGACAAAAATCTTGTTTGAATTTTTAAAGTTTTTCGACTTTATATAACAATTTAATTTTTTCATGCCATGTGTTAAAAGCGTACTACCCTCAAACTGCACTGATTAGATATGATGAATCTCTAGCCATATCGTCAATCGGCTGTATGCGCATATTACCTAACATGCGCATTTAGGAACACTTCCCCCTACACTATTGTGAAAAATCGATACCGCTGCTGCTCTCATGCTGGTTAGGGAAAATGGAATCTTTTTGGAAAAAAAATAATGTCATACTGAAACCAACTCATCTAGTAGTAGCATGTCCCTGACATGTTGTTGACGACAAATATGTAAGATAAATACCTATTTAAAATACCTATTGTCGAGTATAAGCTTTTGCATCATTCAGTTCAACTTGCTGTTCCAAATGTTGTTTTCCTATGAATTAACTCAAATATAAGGGTTTTTCAGCTTTCCCGAAGTTCAATAAGTTCAATTGTGTAATTTGATCATCATTACCCTTATTATTCAATAATTTTATAACTTTCATTTCATAGTATTCCTTTTAGAGTTTAATGCTTCACCGAAATGCCATTAATCATCCTAATAATATTGTATATTAAGTGGTTCTGAAAATTGGAAGCATTCGAAGACTTGTTGTTTCTCAGAATCTTAATTTGAACATTTTAAAATGTAACATAAATGATAAAATCGGAATTTAAATGACAAAATTGACCAAATTGACCAAATTGACAAAATTGACAGAACATATAGTTGAAATTGATGATACTGTCCAAATTGACCAATTTGGCCACATTGACAGAATTGACGTGAATTGCAAAATTAAAAAAATTGAAAAAAAAAAATGAAAAAATTGACGAAATTGATTTTTTTTATAAAATTGACAAAATTGACAAATAGACAAAATTGAAAAAATTTAAAAAATTGAAAAAAATGACAAAATTAACAAAATTGACAAAATTGACAAAATTGACAAAATTGACAAAATTGACAAAATTGACAAAATTAAAATAATAGCATTTCAAATTTGTAAAAATGTTTTGTATCTATTTTTAATTTGATCGATTATTGTAACCTACTTTGAGACATTGTTGGGGATTTTTTTTACTGTAGGTAGGTATTCTTTATTTTTAGACCTCTTCTATTTTAAAGATATAAAATCATAATGTCTTAGAAGCGGGATTATACAAGATATTCCAGAATTATATCTTTCAAATATTTTCAATTAGTTTTAAATTATGTTATTTATTTAAAAATTATAATTTTTTCAAATACTTTACCATATTCAAAATTCTTTGGTCATAGCTCAGAATTTATGAATCTATCATTTATTTATTATTTTGTGTCATGTGTATCCAAATATAGTTTAAAGGCTGTAAGAAAGGCTACAATCCACTGTCAGGCGTATTAAATTGGGATTTTTAGTCTGATCTTACCAAGAATATTATAAGCGTGTCGCATTGTTATCGTTTCCATGCTATGTTTAATTTTTCAAGCATTTGGTTTGTCAGCTATGTTTAATTTTTCAAGCATTTGGTCGCAGCACAGCTACAAAGCACGAGAATGATCTTCTCGACTCCAACTCTTTGATCGCTACAAAAAGCGGGAAGGCAAAGCTCAGCAACAAACGTCCAATCTGACTTTGTGTTGCTAAAGTTTCTGGCAACTAACCGTCGCCGAAAATACCTCCTCCTAAGCCACAGAAAAATCAAACTGTAGGCTTGGATAAGCTCATTCATGTTGACTACAGCGTAGCTCCACATCAAGAGAGTAACCCTCTCGAACATCTTCTTCCAATCTCCAATCCTTGCTAATACTCCATCTGGAGCATTAGGATCTGACCAATCCTGGTTACAGATCCCGAGAGTCCTCCTCTCGGCCATCGGAAATAAAACCATGCTGCTAACCGCAGCACGGCTCGCGTCGGCATCGAGAGTAACCCTCTCGGAACCCAACTTCCCGGCCTCGAACTCCAGTGGCACGTTCTGGCCGACCTGGAAAATCTCATTGCCTCTGCGCTGCAGATCCTCTACCTTGGTGGTCGTCTGTGCTTGGATCAGCTCCTGTATGCTGACCACAACGCACAGCCAAAGCACGAGAGTAACCCTCTCGGCTATCAGGTCCACCCAAGTTTTCCGGGGTGGACCTACCGACCTTCGCGCTGAACCATCTCGGTTGCGGATCCTGGGACTCCTCCCGGCCGTCGGTCGTGAGCTCACGCTTGCTAACCGCAGCGTGGCTCGTGACGGCACCGAGAGTAACCCTCTCGGTCCACGAACCTCCCCGGACTCGACCTCTGGCGGAACCTCCTGGCTGGCCTGGGACATCTCGCTGGCTGGTATCTGCACTGGCGATCCTCTGGCTGCTGGCTGACTCTTTCCGGTGATCCTCTGGCTCGTGGCTGGCCCCTCGACCCGGGCTGGTCCTTCTGCGCTGGCTGCTCCACTTGCTAACCGCAAGTTAAATATACTTGAGAGTACCCCTCTCACTAACTCGTTTTTCCTTCCGTTTCCAGACGTATCTGGGCCCATAACCTGTTGAAAACGCAGGTTTCAGTGGTGGAATAGAGTTATCTTTATTCAGTTTCGTCAGTGAGGTCATTAGAATACAACCATATTAATTAGCGATAGCTAATTGTCACTTCCACATCTTATATTCCCTAACCGGGAAAGTACTCATTTCTTAATGAGTACTTTGCTATTCTTACCCAGAATATCTGGCAACACTGTTGTGTTACCACGAACCCAATTTGAGTTGTTTGGCTTCACAGTGTGATGATGTAAACATTTGTACCGTGTTTACCATCATCAGCTGTCATCATCAATCATCACCGCTATTGTTTCAATTGCGAATTGACTCAAAGCATGCGGAACCAAAACAAACTATGTTTTGGTTCTGCTCGTAGCAGAAATGTGATTCTGTGCCGCGTGGTTCAATAAGAATGGATCGGCCCGATCCGGAAAAGCGGTTCTTCTGCAGACATCCGAAACCGTAAGTATCAACAGTATATTTAGCAGTTAGAGTAGTTCTTGAAATTCAAGTGTTTGATAAAATTACTTTCAATTGTGATAGCCATGTTTCCTTTAGCTTTTTGTCTATAGAGTCAGATATTTAGTGCCATTAGTATCTCTAGAGCGATAGCAAATGATTTTTTTTCGTCAATACCTAAAACCACAGAAAACAGACGAACAAGCTAGCGCATGAATTTTTTGTAAAATTTCCAACGATCTTGTTGAATCAATTTTTGTTTTTTTGAGTGGGCCAACGGATGACTTCAAACACACAAAAAACAACAACATTTTGATCAGTTTTAAACAGGTCGTATGAACTTTTTGGTATTTTTCAAGAAAATTGCAGTTAAATTCTCCAAACACTTTCGTCCGGTTGCATAGTGGTAAAATATCTTAAAAATTAATCGGTATTTCCTTCAAGCTAGAAGTGCTAAATTTCGGTCAATGGGATGCAAAAGTGATCATTGAAAGTAACTCGATTTGGGATGCCTAGAATCAGTCCTGATTGGTGAAGACTGATCGTCATGAATGTTCCTTATTGACTGGATACAGCCGATTCGTCTTCTGACGATAACCGTTCAAGAAGTGTAAAAACTTATTGTTAAACTGTTAGTTATTCGAACTGCCACAGTAGTGCAAAAATAAAGGAATATATACAAGTTATCACCGGTACTTTTTATACGCTTTTACTTATTGATACTTTTCCGTAAGTGAAACATTTTTTTTGTTTTTAAATTAACTTAACGTTTCGGGTTACGCTGGGGGACATCTGATGATGAGTGATGAAAAATAACCCGAAACGTTAAGTGAATTTAAAAAAAAGTTGTTTCACTCACCGAAAAAAGTCAATAAGTAGAAACCGTATAAAAGAAAGGAAGTGAAATTCTGTTCAGTAAAAAGTAAGTCTCATAGCATTTATTTAGCAAAAAATTAAACCCATCTATTTTAGAGCAGCATTCGTATAACTTTATTATTGAGTTGTAAAGAACTACGCCTTTTCTAGAACTGGGCACTTGAAAATGTGATTTTTGAACGGCGCAATAGATGGCACTGTTTCAAATCAATTTTCAAAGTATTTTTTTAGATGTCAGCATTTGAAATTTTACACACTTTTTTGAAGATTTTTGGTTCAAGGTTGTACGTCTGTTCTCTGTGCTTAAACTAAAACTTATTAAAGTTCTCGATGACCCTCTATATCGTCACCCTAACAAAAACTCCCAGTCCCAGTTCCGAGGAATTTCACCACTGCCACTTCTTTGCCGTTGTCTCGTTTGGCCAACTGATGGGCCAAAGCGACAAGCCATAAATTATGTCATAATTAGGGTGTCCGTCCACCAAACTGAACACTGTCTGTGCGCGCGCGACTTTTCGGTGAAATGTTGTCGTTATAAGCAAATTAAAACCGATTCACAGCCGGGCGTCTTGGCTCAACGGGCTTCGGGTTTGTTTGTTTGGCCCCGGTCATTTGTTTGGCAATTTTCGGTCGATTTGTTTGCTGCATCGAGCGAGAGAAAGGGAGAGCATGGTAAACATATCGATGTTTATTCGAGGGGTCCGAACGTTCAATCAAAATTAACACCCTTTTGAAGTTTTGGGCTGGTTGTCTAAAATGATATGGTTCAAGTTTGCATTTAATCAAAAGCTTATTTGAGTTAGGAAATTATCATGATAACATGCTATGTTTTGAATATATTTCAATGTTGATTCCATGCATTTAAACAATTGAAACCCAAACACGTTCTATTTAGAATTCAATTATTATCACTACAGGGTGACAAAAAAGTCTGGTCGCACAGGAAAACCTCAATATCTCAAGAAATAAGAAGAAAATCTGAATCTGGCTTTCATAGCTTTATTCAGTAACTCATAAAGATACTTAACAGACGATACCTCGGAATTACACCACCTTTATCTGAACGAACCAGCTTCAGACGTCTCGGAAAGTCGTCGCAAGCGGCGCGCACCTGCTCCATCGGCATCTCGTCCCAGATTTTCATGATAACTCGCTTGAATTGCACCAAATTTGCTATTTTATAGTCGTTCAGCTTCGACATCATTTATCCCCACACGAAACAATCCAGTGGATTCAGATCCGGAGTCGACCGAGGCCATTCATTCTTCGAAATGAAATCTGTCAAGTTTTTCTCACAAAACGCCTGAACAACCTTTGCGGTGAGGGATGCTGCGCCATCTGTCAGGAAGAAAGACTGACGTCTTGTTTTGGAACCGGGAAACGTTCAGCTTGTCCGCAGGAGCTTGCTGGAGGCTCACACTCAAAACTCGATCATTTTGGCGATTGACTGTTTGCTCCAAAACGAGGTGCTTCTGTCCAAAAAAAAGCCCTCGTCATCTGCGCGCCAAACCGAGCAGCGATAACAGCTGCCCTTAACTCTGCCATGGCTCACAACTCAATGTAAACAAACTGCACAGAAACGAAACTCTGCCACTTTGGGCAGCAAGGTTAGCCCTTTCATTTAACATATAGAAGGCACCAGAGAGATGCAACGTGTAGACTACAGGTGACCCCAAAAAAGTGTGACCGGATTTTTTGTCACCCTGTACTAGCATATTCTTCTACAATTCCTACATTGGTACATAGATTTGCAAATAAATGTCGTTTATCCATAAATATTTAGTAGTTTTTTCTATTTCTATTCTGTAAAAATTTATCTGCCCGGTAACTAAATACATCGGTTTAATATAGATAATGCAAAACCTACACAAATAAATATTTCAACTGCTGAAATTTCTGTATCTTGCTGTAATCTTCAGAAATGAAAGAAACAATAAAGATTCATTCAGACTTTGCAGTAGAGCTTAGGAACATTATTATGACATTATGATATCGCCCTTTACAATAAGTACCGTAAAACGGGGTAACTTTGATCACTATTTTGAACAACAATACATTTTAAACACAATTTGTGCGTAGAATACATAGAAACTCAGCTATTTGCTTAGGTGGCGCATAATGGGGCATGTTCCCCTATCGCTTTCTTCATTTTTTTTTTCATATTTTTCGCACATCCTCTTTTTTTGGAAATCAGATTCTCAAATTCCCCCTTTCTTACAATTTTCACACTTCCCTTATTTCGTCCAGCAAGCATTCATTGCTCCGAAGGGTCCCGACCAAGGTTGCCGAAATTTTTGAAATATCTTTAATTTCACAAAATTTTAAGCAAATTTTCATCTCAGGTTTCTGTGTCGAAGAAAGTTTTGGAAATTTTCACAGATTTCACAGATTTTGTTTTTTAAATTTGTTCGTATTTCAACAATTCAATTTTTTTTCAACATTGATTTTGGATTTTCAACTTTGTTTTGGAAAATCATGATATGATTGGTAATGTATTTTAATTTTTCTCAAGTAAAATTTAAAAAAAGACCCAATTTTTCATGATTTTACAAATAAACGTTGACCATGAAGATTTCGACCGTATGTTTCAGTGTTCAATGTACGACAAATAAGTGCTTTCCATAGAAAGTTATAAGAGAAAAAAAAATTTTGAATTTGAAATTGATTCAGCACAAAATAATCCGGACTGTACGTTTTTACAAAAACAAGTAATAAACGACAGCTTTGATCCCTGATGATGGTGTCAATGAACACCGAAACGTCAGAATAAATGACGTCGTATGTAAATACAAAATTGGACTGATTTGCCGTAATTTGAACACTTTACAAATAAATTTATGCTATTTTCATCACAGAAATCAATAAAAGAATTTTTGAGTAAAATCACAGAAACCCAGACTTTTTTTCGCAAAAACTCAGATTTTTTTTTCATCCACCTTGTTCCCGATTTTCGAATTGCATTTTTTTTGTTTTTATTTTCCTCCCTCTCTGTTTCGTTAACCCCTTAAAACGATATATATCAAAGTTTACGTAAAACGAGTCTTTTAATATTTTGAAATATTTTATTTTGCATTACATTTTTTTCTACACCGATGATCGTTTTGTTAGTTTTAAACACTATAGATTTTATGTTCCACACTGATCACCTTTGTTTTCATTCCGGTATAAAATGGATTTAAATTTATCTGTTTAAATATCTGAAGAAAGCTATAAAAATCGGATAAAAGCTTCGATGCATGGGGAATAAAATTAATTTTCAAATGGAATACACGTCTCTTAATCTGCTTTATATGAGCCTATGCGTTTAAAACGGTCTTGAATTAAACTCAAATGAAGTATTCGAATTAAATTAGTTACAGAATTAGAAATAAGATTAAAAAATTACCTTCTTTGTGACTTGAATGCACCAATAAACGATTGTTTCAAATGGTTTATACGATTTGCTCATTTTAAAATGAATCTTTTTTTCGACGATACAACTTTTTAACAAACTGACACTCTTAGTTTGTTTTAACCCTTCGTTTCATGATTTTTTATTATTCCCTAAAAATCATTTTAAATAGTTTGAAATGGCGTGTACACAAAGAAAAAAAATTAAAATAAAATACGATTTTTCAATTTTTCCATACATTAATTGTTGCAAATTTGTTACTTTATTAAACGAAGGGTTAATATATGTTGAACAATTTTTTGATAAAACGAAATCATTCTACTTTATTTTAAATACCTCTAATGTTTATAAACCGAGTAATTTCCGATGATAATTTCCATAAATCACTTCAACCGGCCTCATTTCCGTACTGTTCCAAATTCAGCGAAATTTCTTGTTTTTGTTTGGCTATTTCTAATTATTGATTTCATTAGTTTTGTTGATAACGAAAAAGGTATTAAACACGCAGAATCAGGACCAGTCTCGGTGAGTTTTGAAAAAAGTTAAATCTTCCCAAACGAGCTATGATTTTTCGGTCGAAAAGGGAACATAAACAATAAAATCACTTTTTAATGGTAAAGAGCTAAATAAAAATTCTATGATGAAAAAGCAGAGAAGCAGAAATTTCTTGAGACTAAAAAAATTTTAAAAAATAATATCAAATGACTTCGTCAAGGGAACACTTGAAAGATGTAGTCTTCTCTAGATTTTGATAAAAGATTATTTAGTGTTTTAACAATTACTCTTAAGATTCGGATTAAAATAAATGTAAGTCGAGATGTTGCTTGTTAGACAGCGTAATTCCAACTGCCTTTTATTTGAATTTCAATTCTTCTTCCGGTGGTATTATTTTTAAACGATGTGTCGTCCATACTCGTTCAACGAGTTTATCAAAACACGACAGTTCTCCACCCTTCGAGTTCAAAGTTTATTTTGTTTTAAATTATATATATTTGTTATCGGTAGCCTGGTTGATCCGTTGGTATATCCGTTGTTTCAGTTTGTTGACGTCTCCTTTTTATGCGCTCGGACCTTCTAATGCCTGCAACGAAATTATTATTTTGCGATTGATTTAACCTCGAGTTTCGAGTGTCGGGCTTGGTTTCTTCAGGAAATCCCAAAAAGTCTGGCTCGTCATCGTCTTCACAGCGTCTTTTCAAATTAACAACTTTGGTCAAAGAGTTCATGTGTTTATTGTTGGATCGTATTCTCAATTGATCTCTGTGTGCCGATAAAACATGACCATTAATTGAAATCTGAAACACATTAAGCGAGCAGCGCCTTACAAAAACGGCATCCAACCACCTTTCAGTATCTTTTCTATGGTTTCGATACCACAAAGAATCACCAGGTTTCAAACAATCGAACGCCTTATCAATTCGTTCAACAACCGGAAGTCTTTCAAAACCTTTTACCTTTCGCGGAGAATCCAAATAATATTTGTAATCATTTTTAGGGTTTATCAAATCCAAAAGCACCTTTGGCTTATATCGAAAAACATGTTCAGAAGGGAAAATGCCACTCTTTGTTAAACAACTGTTTCTGTAGTTTATTAGAAAATAATTAATTTGATCATCCAATTCCAGACTCTTTGTATGCGAATCTAATAGAAATTTTTTAAAAACTTCTTTAACTGTACGAACTGTCCTTTCTGCCTGTCCATTACTTTGAGGGTGGTATGGAGGACTTTTTAATACCGATATTCCCTGTTTAGACATAAATGAAGAAAACTCGCTCGAATTGAATGGAGGACCACCGTCCGTCACTAATACATCTGGTAAACCAAATCGAGCAAAAACATTTAGGAATTTTTTTATTACTTTCTTCGCGTCTGTTCCATATTTCATATGCTCCAGTTCTACCCATTTAGAATAGCTGTCTACAATAAGTAAAAAAACCTTCTCTTTGAAATGAAAGAAATCCGCGTGGACGCGGCTAAAAGGACGCGTGGTAGGAGTCCACGATGTTATCGATTGATTTTTTGGAACAATCAAGGTGCGATTACAAACATCACAGTTCTTTACGTGCTTTTCCACATCAGAATTGATACCGAACCAGAAAACAGTTCTTCGGGCCAATTGTTTTATTTTTACAATTCCCGAGTGATTTGCATGTAGCAACTGCAATGTTTTTAATTGTAATGATTTTGGCACAACTACTCTATTTTGAAACAAGAGACAACCAGATAATAACTCAAAATCATGAGCCTGGGCCTTAACATCTTTGAAACCATGTTCAACTCGATCCGGCCATCCATCCTGAAGATATTTAATAATTTGGGCTAAAAAAACGTCTTTTTTTGTTTCTGAAGCCATTAGATTGAAATCAACTGGAAGATCGTTAGAAAAATTCAAACTTTTTATAAAGTCTCTGTCAAGATTCTTTGGTACTTCAATGGGAAGTGGAAATCGGGAGCAGAAATCTGCATTTCCCATCTTATTAGAAGGTCGATAGCGAATTTCAAAATTGTAAATGGATAATTCCATTATATACCTCTGTAACCGCGTCACGATGATTGGGTTTTTCCCTTCTTTGCCAAAAACTCCTATAAGCGGTTTGTGATTAGTGTAAACGACAAAATGCTGTCCATATAAATATCGATGAAATTTTTTTATACAGCTTACTACTGCTAGCGCTTCAAGGTGTAAGATAGGATATTTTTTTTGCGAATCATTCAAACTAAAAGATGTAAAACATACTGGTTTTTCTTGACCATGCATCTATCTCATGAGCTAGCACTCCTCCGAGTCCATAGCTGCAAGCATCAGTCACCAGAACCAGTGGTTTCTTAGGATCAAAATATTCGAGAACTTGTGATTTCAGCAAATATTTTTTACATTTTTCGAATTGTGATTTGCAAATTTCATCCCACACATACTTTACATCCTTTTTGAGTAGTTTATAAAAACAATTTAATTTCGAGGAAAGATTAGGAATAAATTTTGCATAAAAATTGATCAACCCTAGAAAGGCTTTCAATTCGCTAGTATTTCTAGGAGGTTTTGCCTCAGCAATAGTTTCGATTTTTTCTGGGCATGGTTTCAAACCTTCTGAACTTATAATGTGTCCAAGAAATTTAAGCTAGTCCACAAAAAATTTACATTTATTAAGTTTTACCTTAATATTTGCTTCCTAAAGCCTATCCAGCACCAAAAACAACCTGGTTTTACATTCGTCTCTATTTCTACCTGAAATCAAGACATCGTCCAAATAAACAGATACACCTTCAAGACCATGAAGCACTCTTTCCATAACAGACTGGAAAATCGCCGTTGAAGAAGAGCTTCCTTGTGGAAGACGATTGTAGGTGTAAAGACCTTTAATGGTATTTATAGTCATAATCTTCTTTGAACGATTGGTCAGTTCTAGCTGAGTGTATGCTCCAGCGAGATCCAGTGAGCAAAACACTTTAGAATTTGATAAGGTGGCAAATATGTCTTGCGCTAGCGGAATTGGATAGGTATTTGGTACAATAACTTTATTCACTGATACTTTGCAGTCAATAACGAGACGAATATCGTTGTCCTTCTTAACTACAGCCATGACTAGCTTTAATGGGTGTAATTATTCCATTTTCCTCTAGTGAATCTAAATGTTCGATGACTTTTTCCCTCAACCGCAGAGGTACAGTATAAGCTTTTTTGAAAATGGGTGTGTTATCTTTAAGAATGAGGTCTCCCTTGAATCCTTTTATGGGAATGGAAAAATCACTGTTAAACACACTTTCAAACTTTTGTTTCAATTCGGTAACTATCATATCATTTGAAACTCTTTCTTCCAGGTTTTTAACAATTTCAGTACACGAAAATTGTGTCCTCCAATCGTCGTAAAATATGTCCAGCCAATCTCGACCAATTAGCGGAACTATCATTTTAGAAACGTTTAATACAATCAACACGACATTTTTAATCAAACCATTCAAAGAAACCTTCACAGGAATGCTACCTAGAATCGTCAATTTATTACCATCAACAACCGAAAGCTTTCGGTGGCATGGATTTAGTTTCAAATGAGCAAAATTTTGCATAAAAATCGTTTTGCTTATAGCTGTAACTGCAGACCCTGTATCTATTTCCATTCGGAAACCAATCCCATTTATTTTAGCTAAAACAAACACAGGTTTATTTACCTTAATGCCTTCCGTGATACTCATGCACATGAAATCTTCATCCGAATGATCAGAATCTTTTTCAACTCGTTTAAAATTAGAAGTCGAAGCAATTTTATCAGGTGAATCATTCAAAAATCGAATTGATTGACGAGAACGCTGACGTTCGTAGCAATTACGTCTGGTGTGTCCTCGCATATTACAATAGCTGCATAACACCCCCAAACGATTGTTCCTATCACCACGAGAACGGCTTCGACTGCGATTCCTGTATGCGGATTGATTCTGATCATAGCGACCACGAGCAGGAGCAGGGTATCTTTCCCTCCTACCATTGAAAGGCTCTGTGTAACGTCCAGAATTCTGTCGAGGACCAAGACGATCAATTAAATTCACGCGCATTTCGGATTGTTGCTCAACTCGCAAGGCATTTTTTACAGCATGTTCCCTGGCTATTAAAATGCGTTCCACCTCTTCCAGACTCGGATCCTCCATCTCATAAAGCTTTTCAAAAGCTTTTTTGTCAACTGCACCGAAAACTACGCGATCACGAATCAAACTGCTTTTAATCGCCCCAAAAGCACAACTCTCGGCCAGCAATTTTACATCTAAGATGAAGTCCTCCACAGGTTCATCTTTTGCTTGGTTACGACCGTAAAATGCATCTCGTTTTTGCATCAGGCCTCTTGTTTTGTCGAACCGATTCTTCAGTCGATTGATGATGTCATCATACTCCAGAGAATCAAGATCCACTCCTGGATACAACTTCTTAATTTCGCCAAACACTGATGCACCTCCCACGGTTATAAAAAGCGATTTTCGGTTTCCAGCCGGTACATTATTATAGTTGAATACATACTGCAACCTTTCCGCATAATCGCTGAACGATGTTCCTGGAACGTACGGCTCCACCGATCCGATGAAAGTGGACATTTTCTCGGAAAAAATCGTCACTTCGTTTCGTACTTTTTATATATGCTCACTCTTTTTTTATAAGCTCACGAGATACCTTCTCGATTTACAGCTTCTTGATCAGAAGAGATGCTGGTTATTGTCCTAGCCGCGAAAAAAAAAGAATGGCTACGTCGGCAGATAATTGAAACAATTAATGTCTGCGAAGCCTTCTGTTACCAGCTTTTAACAACTATTTTTTTTGCTGATCTTGCCAAACTATCCGGAAAATCACCCGTTCACAGTTTTCCACTTCAATATCGCAACTGATTTCTTTGAGCCAATCCTACAATGTTTGTTCAGCACTTCACTATTGCTCAAGTTTTATTTCACCTACAACCGGCACAGAAGTCCACGATAACGATTTATGACTTCTAACTGTTATGCTCTAAAATCAAAAACTATCCCTGAGGCACGGGTTTTTAACAGCCTCGTCGCCACTTTAGTGTTTTAACAATTACTCTTAAGATTCGGATTAAAATAAATGTAAGTCGAGATGTTGCTTGTTAGACAGCGTAATTCCAACTGCCTTTTATTTGAATTTCAATTCTTCTTCCGGTGGTATTATTTTTAAACGATGTGTCGTCCATACTCGTTCAACGAGTTTATCAAAACACGACAGATTATTGAAATAAATTTTTGATTTTGGAATAATTCAAGTTAGAATTTTTTTTCTGACGTACAAGAAGATATTTTTACTAAGGGGTTCAAAGGACTAAAGAATTTCAATACTCGAAAAATAACAATAAACTTTTAAAAATGTCAGTATCGTTAATTAATTATTGAATTTGATTTATTTTTTTATATCCTCAAATATGATTTTCCAATTTACGTTTTTATTTGTTTTTTTCGAGCTACATATTTTTCAGTTAACAATTTCACGTTTCATTATGTTGAAAAATTTAGAATCTCCAAAGTAATCTTTTTTTCTATGAACTTTCCCAAACGGTAAGTAAATTTTTTTTAACTGTGAGTTTGTCAAATTTTTCATAAGCTTAACATTGAAATGGGTTTAAAAAAAATTATTCTTCCATTTCTTTTTGTTTGTCATTGATTATTTTGAAAGTTAAAACTTTTGCCTCCATTTTTTTTTAGTTTTAATCAAATTTAAGAGTCTTAGCATTTTTTTCTAATCATGTTGTTGTTATTTAATCAAGCAATCGCTTTATATTTTTTTCTCGATGATTCATTTAAACCGTTGTTGTTGCTACTGTTGTTGTTGTTGGTAGAGTAACACTGTAGGCCGTCGCTATCTCCTGTATTTTCTTCTCGAAAATGGCTTGTTTCAGGGCATCTAGTTGTGCTTTTTTTGCAGGATTAGGCGTTCTTCCAAGAGCGATTCCAACCTGAAATTTGGTTTTGATTTTAGTAAACAATAGTTTTATGCAATGAAACAATCTTGAAATACAACGAGATGATCATAAATTTCGCGTTTACTCACCAGAACAGTTGAAATCAGAAGCACGATAGTAAAAAAATTGAAGAAATTCATTTTTGTACAAACTTTTTAGCTGACTTTACTCACGACTTCTTGATAAAGCTTGTTATGACTTTTGATAGCTAAACCCTTCATGGATATCACTTTTATAGTGCCGATTGAGTGCATCTGTTGGATGCAAATTTGCATTGAACCCTCCTTTTTGTTTTTTAATCTTTGGTCCATCAGCTGTTCATACATATTCGAATGCAAATTAAAACTAGCTATGTTTTATCGCTCAAACAACAGTAAACAGGAAGATCAACAACAACACATCAAACATGTTGATAAAGCATCACGTTTATCGTATCTTCTATGAATATTCTATGTAATGTCAACGTATTTTGAACTGGTTGAAAAAAAGGTTTCCGACATTCAAACTTAAAATTCGAATTACATACTCTATTTTGTGTTTTTCCAGCATTTCCACTTACGTCAAATGAAACTTACAACTGAACAAGCATTTAATATCTTGTCTATATGCCTTGTTAACAGAATTGTAGACTTTCTAAATCAGAACAATATACTCTATAAACTGCAATATGGATTTAGATCAGGTTCGAGCACTCAAATTGCCATCTCAGAATTAGTGGACTCTATCATATGTAAAATAGAGTCAAAAAATATTGTTGGGGCATTGTTTTTGGATCTCAAAAAAGCTTTCGACACTTTAAATCATGACATATTATTGTCCAAATTGCATAAATACGGTATAAGAGGAACAGCAAATAATATCCTTCGTAGCTACTTAGAAGATCGCAAGCAGTTTGTGGCTATTGAAAATACAAGAAGCGAATTAAGAAATATTGATATCGCTGTACCACAAGGGAGTAATATCGGGCCATTACTTTTCCTCTTATATGTAAATGATTTATGTAACCTTCAACTTAAAGGCACAGCACGTTTATTTGCCGATGATACAGCAATTTTTTATTCAGAAACTTCACCGGATATTATAATTCAGCACATAGAAGACGACCTAAAACTGCTTTCAAAATATTTCAATTCAAAACTGCTTTCACTTAATTGTACAAAAACCAAATACATGTTGTTTCGTTCTTCACATAAAAAAACTGCCTCGTACTAATGACCCAACTATGAATGGTAATACGATTGAGAGAGTTAGTTGTTTCAAATACTTAGGAATTTACTTAGATGAAACTCTTTCATGGAATCGTGAAATTGAACACCTGGAAAAAAAAATTACTCCTCTTTGCGGTGTTCTTTGGAAACTGAGAAATTTTGTTCCACAACATGTTCTCTTTAAATTTTATTTTGCGTTTATTCACTCTTAATTGAACTACCTTATTATGATATGGGGAAGAGCCTCTTTGTCCCACTTACAGAAACTTCAAACGCTCCAGAATAGATGCTTGAAAAAACATCTTAAAGCTCCCTTTGTTATTCCCTACCCTTCAGCTATACTCTTTAAGAACGCATAACGTTCTTCCAATATCTGAACTCTGTGATTTGCAAACTGCTATATATGTCTATGATAATCTACACTCAATTGAAAATATTCAAAACCTCCATTTTACTACGGGGTTGCAAACTCATAACACTCGCCAGTCATCTGACTTGCATCTTGCAACGAAGCCGATCCACAACATCATTAGGGCAAAAAAGAATTTCGTTTATTGGACCTACTAAATCAGGGGTGGCCAAGATTTTCACCAGGCGGGCAAAATTTTAGTACTGAGACTTGCTTGCGGGCCACACGACAAATTTTCCTTCAATTTTAAATTCAAACGAATTTCAGTGGGTTACCTAAAGTATAAATTTAGCGTTTTTTTTTTACATTTTTAGTAACAGATTGTGGCAAAAAGATTTCCAAGATTCAGTACAGAGTTTTACCAGTTCTTCTTTTTTTGATCAAAACAGAAATTCATAAGTGTTTAATACACTTTTACAAGCTAACAGATTAGTTTATACCATCCAATTCAGGCTCAATATGTGGGTTATGAATTAAATTCAATTTCCTCGACAATGTTCACTCACATAGCGTTTTTCAAGGGATTTTAAACTTTCTGAGCTTATCATCCCAAAAGGTTCAAATAGTTTGGTTACTACTGTGAAAATTAGGTCAGTTTCATGGTTTTCACGTTTTAAAAATCAAATCATATTATAAATTTGTATATTAAACTGAAAAAAACACTGCAGAACAGGATTGTTCAAAACGAAATACCATTCATAAGTTTTTTTTGCATTTCAGTTTAATTTTTCTTACGCTCTTTAATTATAATAGTAAAAAATAATATAAAAAGAGCTCTTCTGTGTAACGTTCTTGTCTTGTTCCTTGGAAAAATTTCAAAACTTGGTCGTACCTAAGCTAAAAGTTAAAATTTTAGCTTTTGTTCTTTTAAAAATTCCCATTTGATCAAATTTCAAATCGATAAATGGGAAAGCTGTTCATAAAAAGGATAAAAATAATGTGAATTTGTTATAAATTGTCATTGTCATTGTTACTTTAAAAAACAATAAGAAAAAACAAATAACTATAGAATTTTTTTTTTTATATAAGTCTCCCTTCTCCGTTATATGAAAGTACCAAATTAGTTCAAGTTGAAATTTCGATAAATTTCACCAAGCTGAATTTTAATTGCAGAGTTTGACTTTAAACATATGATCACTTATTAGGCCGGTAATTTTATGTTTTCCAAATTATTCTCTCTTAATTTTTGGTGAACTTAAAGACAAAAAATACCACAAGGTGAGAAAACTTTATCAGTCATCTCGCTCGTCAAATTGTCTTTGGTGGAGCCTGTTAATCCGGTAGTTCAACACAAATTTGGAGAGAGAATGAAATTTCTAACAAAAACAAAGCACATTAATTAGCGATCAGCGTTTTAATGCCCAACACTGTTTATAAGTTTATATACCATAGCACGTAAATTGAAAATACGTTACCAATATAAGGATATAAAATTTCGATATTATTTTAAAATGTTTCCTTTTTCTTTTGAAGTTTAGTACAAATAATATGCAAAGTTTTTATATTTGTTAAATCAATTTTAACAAGATGAATAATTTTTATTGGTGATCAAAAGTTTCGAAAATAGAATTCGAATTACAAATAGTAGAAGTTTTGTACCAATATAACACTGATAATTGTGTGATTGCAATATAATGTGATAATTTTAAAAACTTGATTTAAATTATTTTGAGCTTCTGTTTTCGTGTTTGATTTGTTTCAACCAAAGCTGAAAAATGAACTTCGGACTACAAAGTCAAAAAAAATACTAAATTTCTCTTTTGTGAAAATCTTGTGATTGACTTAAAAATACGGTGAATTTCCAGCTCAGAATAAACGTTAATAATGTTTTACTTTCCCATTATCCGAGCTCTTTCGTAATTTAGGGACATATCTTTATGACACATTTCAAACTTTTCAAAATTATACTAAGTAGTTACCGCATGAAGACTCTCGACACTCCCAGAATAGTGGAGGCCACTTTCAATACCACTGGTATAAAGTAACTAAAAACAAATATTTATATCATTATACGTTATTATTGCAAAGAACAAACAAAGTAAAAATTGAAGAATATAATAATGTGTCTCTTTTGCTTGATATAGTGGGTTTTTTAAATGATGTTGAAAAAACACAAATAAATTCGGATAAAAGCTTCGCGGGCCACAAAAAGACAGACGCGGGCCACATGTGGCCCGCGGGCCGTTGTTTGGCCACCCATGTACTAAATACAACACCTTACCAACTGAAATTAAAAATATAACCAATCGTTCCATGTTCAAAACCAAAGTGATACAGCTTTTGAAAGAAAAATTGAACCATTAAAACAGTCGATCATCAACCAGTCTTTGTTTTGCTTAGCTTTTGTACATTTGTAGCGTTATTTTCTAATAGCATTATTCTTTAAAAATTTTGTAGTTTGTAATTTTATCATATTAAATTATTGAACATAACTTGATAAAATAAGCAAAAAATAAATAGTGTAATAGTAAATATAGTATAATGAATCTCTTCAAAGGAAATTATTTTCCATTGAGATTCATATTGTAGTCAATTTAGTTAAATAATACATTTCCTCGCACGACATTAAAAAAAATTTGTGTTCTCAGCATGATTAAAATTTGCTCGCGTTAACTTTTATTATCATTGCTACCAGACATGCTGAGAACAGTAGCGTCCATTACCAGGGGGCTCAATTGAGCCTTTTGGTGTGGGGGAGTGTGGTGGGCCGCTACATAAAAAAAGCCTTGTTTTCGATAAATTGAGCTGTAACTTGATGTTAAGAATCGATGAAAAGGAATCCTGAATATTTCGGTTAACTCAAATCTCAATTTAACTTTTTTTTTTTATTTTTTTTAATGGATCGTGTCACCCAACAAAAAGTTTCAATTAGTTAGGATTAACTAGCAAATGACAGTTGTTTATGAAAATTTTATTATATGTTCGTTGTTTCAAGTGCGTATTTCAATTAAAATCCATTTTTAATGTTCTGCAAGACACATACAGAACCTTAAACTCTATACTAATACCCAGTGTCCGGCATTAAAGCGCTAATCGCTAATTTGTCTGCTCCGTTATTGTTAGAAAATTATCTTTTCCATTTAATTTTTCTCCAAACTTTTGTACTAGCAGATAGAAAAACTCCACCACAAGTAATCAGTCAAGGAAGAAAGCCGATACATGCTTTTTTGAAGTGTCTGGCGTTAAATCGCTAATCGCTAATTAGTCCGCTACTTTTTTGATGACAAATTTATTTTCTTACGGGGTTTCTGTTGAAATAACGGATAAACAAACTCCACTAGGTGCAATTCTTCAAGCAGGAATGCTGATAAATGTTATTTTCTATAAAGTGGTGGAGTTTTTTGAGCCGTAAGTTATCCAAAAATAAAGTTAAAAAATAAATATACAAACAAAAATGTAGCGGACTAACTAGCGAATAGCGCTTTAATGCTGACCTCTGCTAATACCTGATTGTGATTTGTTTTTCAGATTATTATTATTAAATTCTTTGTTCATGCTTTCTTCAGTAATATCATGAGTTCACAACCCTTCTCTGTGATTGTTCTTTTATGTCATTTACCTAAGAAATCATAATTGCTTCTATATAATTTGAAGGCTGTCAAAAACTTTAATCTTTGTTTGCGTTTGGGGTCTATAAATATGACCCGAACTGTTCCTTCTTAAAGCGATATCAGATTTAAGATCGATGCGTGAAAATTTCTTATTTTTCCTAAAATGAACAGCTCTTCAACTTCACATTTTTAGAATTTGGAATAGAGTTACCGGTTAGGGTTATAAACACCCGAATTATTGTTTTGGTTATAAAATCAAAACTACTGAACCGATTTTCACAAACACTATACCATTTTAGAATTTTTAAAATGTCTGCAATCAGATGCTTCTAAAATGTTCGGTTTTGATTTTTAAGTTCTTCAGAAAACGACCATTAAGCCAAAAAAAATTAAAATGGGTATTTTGCAACTCATTTAGTTGAAAGCGTATATTATAAAAATGTTTGGTGTTAAAGACTACGGCTGTTTATTTGAAAAATTCTAAAACATATATTTTTCAATGATTTTATAAGTTTATATTCATGAGGATCGAGGAATTTTGATGACGCCCTTCGATTTCGATACAGATTCAAAATTCAAGTTTTAAATTTAGGTGCAATATTCAGATTCAGAATAATAACACTACTTTACAGCATTTTTGAACTTAGTAAACTGAAGGTCACTTCTAATGTGAAATCGAGCGCTGAATTCAAAAATGATATTCAAAAAAATCTCAGTAGAACAATTTTTGAGTTATGCTCCAAATATAAAATTTCCGAAAAATAAAAAAAAGTACTTGTACTTAGATTAAAATATCTCGGGCTACAAACCAGAAATTTGAAATCCAATTTTGCATATTAAAGGTAAATAAATTTACTATTGATCTTTTGAACATCATTTTTATGTCTGATCAAAAGTATTGTTGATATTAGTGACTTTATGATAGAAAAAATTTAAAAAAACGCATTATTTTAGAAAAAATTTTATTTTAGCGAAAGTTTTTTACCCGATGGAAACAATTAAAAAATCTGATTTAGTGTTGCGTTTAAATGTTAATTCAAAACAAAGATTTCAAGGGGCTATTTATCAAAATCGGTTGAAAATTGAAGAAGTTATGGTTACTTTACCATCAAAGTAATTTTTTGCACTTTTAGTAATTTTATGAACCGCAGTACACTTATCACAGCGTAGAAAACTAAATATGGCAAATCTCACTCGCTCAAAGTCAAAATTATTTTTTAGCTTACCAAAAGGTCACATGCCAAATTTCAGAAAGATCTTACAATATGGAGGGGTTGCTTGAGTCTCAAACGTGAATAGGATTCTAAAGTATTTTGCGTGGGAAGAACAAAAAATACTGGTTTTTCATCAATTTCTTTTTTTACAAGTAGCCGATTGCTTTTTCTTATTATTTTTATAGAAGCCTAAGTTGAGAAAATATTTCACTCGAAAACTGTAACACGATTGGACTTGAAACAAAAAAGTTATTGCGGTTCAAAGATTGTATGTCGGCCGAAAATTCTCTATGAATCACAATGCATAAAAAGTACTCATTGTGTGTTAAATAAAATTTGCGGCCTTTGAACCGCAATAACTTTTTTTTTTCAAGTCCAATCGTGTTACAATCTTCGAGTGAAATGTTTGTCTCAACTTAGGCTTTAATAAAATTAATCGGAAAAAACAATCGGCTGGTGAAGAAAAAAGTTATTATTTTTGCTTCTCCCGGGCATTATACCTTAAAATCCTATTCACGTTTGAGGCTCAAGCAACCCCTGCCCATGGTCTGATCGTTTTGAAATTTGGCATGTGACTTTTTGGTAAGCTAAAAAATAATTTTGAATTGCAGCAAGTGAGATTTACAATTTTCAATTCTTTTTATACTGTTATAAGTGTACTGCGGTTCGTAAAATTATTAAAAAAAATCAAAAATTACTGTTATGGTAAAGTAAACGTAACTTCTTATATTTTCAACCGATTTTGATAAATAACCACATAATCTTTGCTTGAATTCACATTGAGCGTCAATAGCAAATCAGATTTTTTAAATGTTACCATCGATCGAGTCTTAAACTTTCGCTAAAACAAAATTTTCTCTAAAAAATGCGTTTTTTACAATTTTTTCTAACATAAAGTCACTATTATCGACAATACTGTTGATGATGCGCAAAAATAATGTTCAGATGATCGATAGTAAATTTGTTCACCTTTAATATGCCAAAAAGAGATTTCAATTTACTGTTGTATAGTCCGAGATATTTCAATCTCAGTACAAGTACCTTTTTTAATTTTCCAAAATTTCATTTTTGGAGCATAACTCAAAAACTGTTCTACTAGGATTTTTTGAATTTCATTTTCGGATTCAGCACCCGATTTTACATTAAAAATATGGGTCGGTCAATAAAGTTCAAGATTTTTTTCAAATTTTGTAAACTAGTGTAATTAAAAGTTCACATTAAGATTAGAGCTGAAATGAGTTCCATTGTCAAAAATAAATCATCAAGATGACTTTTTGGTTTTGAAATTCAAATTGCAAGAAATCACAGAATTATTGTTCTGATTGTTAGCTCGATTTATTTTTTTTTTAACACAGTTAGTTCTTTTGTCTTTTGAAAATCACTAACCTTAAGCAGAGTTTCATTTCATTCTGTAAGTTTTTTATTCAGAATAAACTCTAGTTTTTTTTTGTTTCAGAAAAAACATCTACAGTAATAAATTAAAATGAAAAATATTTGATAATACAGAACCGTGTATCATCTCTTAACGAAATTGCAGGGATTTTCATATGATTTCGAGAGCCAAATTTGAAACTAAAACTTAAACTTGAATCGCAAAATTTTAATCTATTGCTTCTTCTTTCGAAAATTGGATTAATTCTCATTGCAATCATTGAATTATATTTAGTGTTTTATAAATTCAGATAATTTGATTTCAGCATATTAGAAAATATATTTTAAAATTGGAGGCTTTATTAAAAACTATTCATTGTATGTTCGAATCAAATAAATTTAAAAAAAAATGGTTTTCCGGTTTTTTTTTAATTTTTAGCAAAATTAAATGAAAAATGAAAATTGCATTGCAATAACATTAAATTTTTATGTCCAAAGATTAAGATTTTTGTGCTAGATTTAATTAAATAATCATAAACGATGTTTCGGAAGCTTGAAATACTTTCGAAATTTGGTTACTGGTTATGTTTTATGATGAAAAAATAATAACTAAAATTATTTTTCAACCTGATTTTTGTTGAAAAATTTCTGATTTTTTATCAAATATGCCCGGATTTTCTGAAGATTTTGAATAAAATGGCCCGAATTTGTCCAGCAAGCTGAATTTACTAGAATTTGATGCACATTTGAAGATTTCGATCGTCGATGAAAGAAAGTTTACTTTTTTGTTATTTAGGATGTAGTTTAAAAAGTTTTTATTTTATACGAAAAACTATTCATGTTAAATAACATGTTAAAGAATAATAAGCTAGTAATATTTAAATATAACATTTTTTCAAGTTTTTTCAAGCTAGTTTTATTAAAACTAATCACCGAAGATTTTTTGGAAGCTTGAAATAGGATTTAAAATATGTCGATCGATCAGATTTGACGAAAAATTTTTTTTAAAGATTTTTGTTGAGTAATTTCTCGGTTTTGACAAAAATTGCCCGGATTTTTTGTCGTCAATTTGGAAATCACGTGTCCGAATTTTGCCATATAAAATTGTCAGATTTTTCCGGCATGGATGCGTGCTGGAAAAAATCTGGCAACCGTAAAATATATTGATTTAAAAAAAATCAATTTTATTTTTCCAAAGGATCGTTTGAATACTTTTTGTAAACGTATTAGGTTTTGCAAATAGACCGCCATTTTTTAAATGAAAACTGGAAATTAAAAATACCGACATCTGGGACTTTTCAACTTCAATGGCTTCTGTAAACTTCATGTCTACAGATAATCAAACCGCGAGTACATCAAAAGTTTATGGTTGAGGGGTCATCTAATTGACGTAGTCAAAGAAATATGCTTAATCAGTTATTTTAAAAATAATAAAATCATGCGATTTTCACCCTACTAAGGAAAAGGGGTAATTTGCAACAAACTTTGCCTTAATGGAAAAAAATCAGTTGAAAAAGTTCGAAAATTTATAGTATTCGATATATTTGTGATGTCATAACACATAAAGTACAAATTGCTGATTTTTTTATTTTGTTCGAATTGAATTTTACATGTTTTCTGTCAAAAATGTTTTTATAGCAAAAGCATAAGGTGTTGCATACATTGAGGGGTAAAAACACTACAAAAAAAATTCTAC
The DNA here is from genome assembly GCF_029784155.1 of Uranotaenia lowii. Lineage (NCBI taxonomy): Eukaryota > Metazoa > Arthropoda > Insecta > Diptera > Culicidae > Uranotaenia > Uranotaenia lowii. The sequence goes on along the minus strand of NC_073693.1, from coordinate 264,844,937 downwards.
TAGCTGAAATCATAAAAATTAATGTTTGGATGGATGAAATTTCGAAATAAAAAAACGTGTTATGCAAAATAATCATATTCCAGAATATGGAAAAAGGATTTGAAAGGTGAATTTCCTATTTGCATTTTTTAGCATTTTCGCCCAGACGGTTACTGAATTATAAAATATTTATTTGAAAAAATAGGTGATTGTCCGAAAAATATTCCTATGCCAACAGTGTTGGTATAGGACATGGCCGTAGGAACGGGGAGGGGGGGGGGATTTTGGGGGTTAAACCTCCTCCATGCGGGTTCATCAAAAGCAAGCGAGGTATTTTACTCTATACCAAAAATTTAGTTTTATTTCTAAATTTTGATGATTGTTGTATAATTAACTCAAAACTGACTTCAAAACCTCGAAAACCAATCCCAGGCTCAGAATCCAGCTACAAATTTTCAAATTTTTCTTACTTATAGATAGTCATTAATTTCTTAATACTAAATTTCATTCTGATTTTTACCATCAAAATGAAAATTGTATTTGTGTTTTGAAATTTCGTATTATGTATCCAGAACTCTTGTTTTGAGTTCGAATCATCATTAAAAATTGAAATTAAAAGCTGTGTTTGAAACCGTCTTTTAAATTTGGTTTTACATTTCCTTCAAAATTATATTAATGATTTTAGAAACTTATACGCATTTTTTTTAACATTTAGTCAATATTTTTTCGATTATAAGCTTAGTTCTTTTAGAAATGGGACAGTTACGAATGCCTGTATCTAAAAAACCATTCGTTTGAACGAAATACTTTCTATGAAGAAAAAGAAGGTAATGTTATGGTCTTTTATGAAAAAATTTGAAAAAAAATATTTACCGTTTTTTGTTAAAGAAATTTCTACTTTATTCGTGGTATCTCCCATTGGCCGGCGCACACTTTTTTCAGTCATGGTATTGATCAGTTTCTCCAACTTATACTTCGTAAAATCTATATTTTAGGTGGCTTCACCCTCCTTCTTCAATTTCTGATACTTTTTGGTCCAATACTTCCCTGGAAACTGGAAACTGGAAGCATTTTAGTGGATACAGTTGTTTCGAAATGAACAATTTTGATCGTTTTTGACCACATTTTTGAACGTTTTTTTTTGGTACCGGTTTTACAGCTTAAGAGCTTTGGAACTATCAAAAAATGGATGTTTGAGGTTGGATTTCAATAAGTCATCACTAGGCAACACTATCAGCTTATCGGAGAAAATTGTTTTGGACATTTCAGCGATCTACCCTTAGTTTTGCGTTTATTGAAAATTAAAAATGCTGGTATGAGACTTGACTTCCTTGATGATCCTTAACCGTTGTTGCCGATCATGTGCTTCACTCCAATGCTTGATTAGAACTTTGTGGACATTATTGACAGTGTTTACATACTTATCCACCACAAAAACTCAGTAATTCTTTGAATAATCAACGGTTTTGTCAGCTATCAATTTGATAATGACGTATTTTAAAGGAAACTGTGCAAAATTATTTTTTTCTTTTTCTCTTGCATCGTACATATCTCAAAGACGCATAAATTTTAAATTTTGAAAAAAATAGGTCGAATATTACTTTTTACAGGCAACAAAATGCTGTCAAAATTTTTAATATCCAATAACTAGTTAACGAGCTATTAGCAAATGAAAGTGTCCCATTTCTAAAAGAACTAAGCTTTAAAAAAATTATAGTTTTTGAAATTTTATTTTTTTTTTTCATGACATATTCAGATTCGAAGTTCATGAACTTAATGCTTATGCAAAATTCAAACATAACTAAGTTAAATTAGAGATAGGGGAGAGTGGGGATACTTGATCCCCTTTTCTTATTTTCACCATATCTTTCTGGAAAAATTTAGCAACTCGCCGTCTTTGACATTTTCTGACAGCTTATAACTTCAAGTTTCTATGCTCCAAAAATTAGATCGATAATTGAACTCGTTGATGAACTAGAAGCATTTTTGTGGGAGTAAAAAAAATGCTATTTTTCTGAAGTTAGGGGAGACTTGATCCCCTATTGAAGGAGACTTGATCTTTTATTAAGGAAGCCCTAATCCTTGTATAAAAATCAAACAAAACCCCAAGATAGAATGTTAATTGACTAATTTGGTCATGTTTGTTCTCATTTCACAATTTATAGCAGATATAAGAAGAAAATTCTATAACTTTGTCTCAACGCTATTAGCATTGCATACTTAAAGGCGCTATTATTTATAATTAAGAGAAAATTAATTATTTTTGCTCTTTTCTTCAGACAATTGTTTAATAAATATTAGTTTTTGGATAAATATTAGTAATTTTGTAATCAGCAATCATAACGATCAATTCAGAAGAAGAATATGCCATTTGGGAGGGGGAACAATTGTACCCAACTCTAGGGGATCAATTGTACCCATAATCAACATTTTAGAAAACTTTTTCTGAAAAAAGTTGAGAGTTTTCCATTGCTTTGAAAATATGGCATTGTGAAGTTCATTCTACGCTCGAACGATTGATACATTGGAACAAATATTTTTTTCGTAATTTTCCCATGTAAGGAACATTTTAAAGTGATGAAAAAAGATCTTCAAGTTACATTTTGTGAAATTTTTCAAACAAAGTTCAATTGCTCAAACAATCATTTTGTTCAAATTTTTTAAACTACAAGCATTGTTATTTTGCTCATTTTGGCACATTTTTCTAGAACATTTGATATTTGTTAGACATTCCAGTTTCGAGATATAGCTATGGAATCAAGTATCCCCAGGGATCAAGTATCCTCATTCTCCCCTATAGATTCATCATTCGAAATTTTTATTTTATATTTAGATTTGCAAGTCGGATTAGAAATACATAATTGAAATAAAGAATAATGATTGAAACCAAAAATATCTGATTGATTACTATTACGGATTCATGTTTGAGGGCTCTGAAACTGATTTCAACTCTTGGCTCAAATGCAGAAATCGTTAATATGTCATTTCAGAAAACGCATTGAAATTCCAAAATTTTTAATTTAAGTTTAAAATTTAGATTCAGATACAGCTCGTTAATAAGATCCACAATCAACATAAAATTATTAAGATGACTATTTCGGTAAGGATTTAAATTGCATGAGATTGCAGGATAATAATTCTGATTGTAAGTTAAATTTGAGAATTTAACCGAAGTCAGTTGGTTTGCACAATTCAGCTGAACATGTAAAAAAAAATGATAGAATTTTAATTTATTATGCAAAAAAAATCCATCCACAGGAATTAATTTTTAATGAAGACTTTTTGATGATATAGAAACATGTTTCTTTTCTTCAAAAAATTTCGGGGAACTCCATATGTTTTGGCGTATTTTTCAACATTATTAAAATTGCAGTATTTTAAAGAACCAAATTTCAAACTTAAAACCAAAAAAAAGGCAAAATTTTAATCTTTTAACTTCACTTTTGAAAATTGTATTTATTTTTAGAATTTTGCTTCGAAATTGAACGCTTCCTTTAAAAAAACTTATTGTTTGTTCAAATAAAATAAGGAAAATATAGCTGGCCAGATTGCCCGGTTTTAATCGGACTTGCTCGGATATTTTATTTTAAAAAAACAGGAAAAGGTTCGGCAGCCCAAATTTTGTTGAAAAAAAAAAACTGTTTTTATTCAGATTCATTCTCATTTTTTTTTTTGGAAAATCGATGAAAAATTCAAATTGATCGTTATAATTTTAAATTTAACTGAAAATAAACAATGTTTTGGGACACTGAAATACGATTCAAAATCTGGTTGTGTTTTTTGGCAAAAAAAAATATTATTCAATTTTTTTTCCTTGATTTTTGTTGAATGAATCTTGGATTTTTGCCAAATTTTCCCAAATATTGACCGGATTTTAGATTGAAAATTCGAAATAGAATGTCCGAATTTTGCCAGTTTTTAAATAAAATAGCCCGGATACGTGCGGGAGAACTTCTGGCAATCGTAAGCTAAGTTCAACAGATTTTGATGCAAACTTAAGATTTGAACCATCGATGAATGTAAGTTTCCTATTTTGGTGCTACAGGATTCGTAATGCAAAATGCTTATCATCATTTGAAAGGCTTTGGGATGTTTTTTCAAAGATTTTCATTTAATACGAAAAATAAGTTTCTATTTAACTAGAGAAACGAACTAAAAAATGATTAATCATATAGTATTTAAAAATAAAAAGTATTTTGATTTTTTTCAATTCAACATTGTTTGAACAAAAATGTTATAGAAAAAAATTGGTCATCAAACCCCCCCCCCCCCCCCATGAGTCGCTCTTTCTACGGCCCTGGTATAGGATAATAAAAGCAATATTAAGTTTGTTAGTTATTTCATTAAGCCAATCTGTCATACTGAGTTTTTACGGCATCGAAGATTGCAAAAATTTGTACATCTCTTGCTTAATTTTTTAAAATTTTTTATGAGAATCAAAAACCTCAAAAAAAACTATCTCACGATGTGAGAAACTATGATCATTTTGTTATCAATAAAAGATGACTTTATAACATAATATTAAAATTAAAAATTATAAAAGTGTTGTGATACACAAATGTTGCATCTAACCTTGCTGTTGCGTGGTGTCCCGTTTGACGATACAGGATTTTAGAAAATTAAGCGTTTATTAACTGATAATTCCCTGCTTAGATTAAAGCATTGAACATCTCAACAATCAATTTCTGAAATAAGAGACTTACACGAATCAAAATAGAAGTAAGTAAAAAATTCATGATTTTTTTTATTTTAACCTTTAATTCTACTGTTTTATTGAAGAGAAAACAAGATGCGCTACGATTTTACTTGAAGGTTGTCAAAAGATAGATATTTGTGATTTTTAAAGTCTTTCGATCGACATTATAGATTTACGAAGAACAGCTTATTTGAGATTAGTTGATAATAGAATAAGAGCATCGAGCAAAAGCTCATGTTAGTAGAATTAGTTCTAATAAACTTTTTTTTAACTTAATGGTTGCTTAAAGTAATTTTATAATCTACTAAAAAACTACTTAATTGAGGAGCCTTTTCACACTTACATGATGTTACATAAAGGATCGCAAAAAGAAAACTGTTCAAAAAATATGAATCTTAAAATATAAAATTCGAAGGGAATTACCTCAAGAAATTAAAAAGTATACGGGGTCAAGAAAATCTATCGGTATAAAATACCAAATTTTCAATGATTCCTCATATTTTTTAAACTAGCCCACTGGAAAGGTGAACTGGTTTAATTTCGAATGGTTAATCAATTTACTCTGATTAAACTTTAATCTGATCTAAATTATGACAGATTCCTTCAATTAAAGTCTGTTTCACATAAAATCTGGTCGGATAAAATAGATCATTTCTCCGCAAAGAAATAACGTACAACAAAAGAAAACATGTCATTTTGTAGGGTTTTTCTTGCACTTTAAGGAAAAAAAAAATACAAGAAATGCAAGAAAAACCCTACAAAATGACATTTTTACATTTGTTGTACGTTATTTCTTTTCGGATGAATTTTCGAACTATTTTTGTGATACCACCCATCATTTTCTGCACAGTACTGCTGGTAACCCCATTTGTCATCTTGTTCCACCACTTTTCCATTTGAGCGGATGTTTTCATGGTTCTGCCACATTTTTCAGTTTGCCCAATATTTCTCGATGGGATACTTTTTTCAACAAAATCGATCTTGTTCTCTTTATACCACTTAACGACATCCCGGCTATAGTGGCAGCTTGCCAGGTCCGGCCAGAACTTCACCGGACCTTTGTGGGACCGAGTGAATGGCAAAACCCTCTTCTGGAGACATTCTTCTTCGTAAACATTTCCATTCATTGTGTCCTCAGTGATGAAAATCTTAATCTTCTTCCCACAACTACAGATCCCTTGCCAAATCATCAACTTACGAGCAAATTTATCTGCGAAAACAAACTTGAATATACCCGCAACATTCCCTTTACGCTTTGCAAGATAAAATTTGTTACCGGGTATTTTTCCACAATCCATTTTGACGCAAGTTTCGTCGTCCATTAAAATGCATCCGTCGTACTTGGTCAACACTTTCTCGTACAAATTCCTTGCCCTGGTTTTGGCAACCAGGTTTTGTTTCAGCGTCCTGTTGGGGTGTTTGCTTGCATGATACGACCGCAAGCCTTCTCGCAAACAAATTCGTCGAGCTGTACTGTGGTTCGTCTTGAACTTTTTCGCCAAATCACGCAAGGAGATTCCAGGATTATTGTAAACTGATCGAATTACCTTTGCTCGCAGCTTCCGGTCATATGTTCCACTTTTACGCTTGGTTTGTTTTGCTCGATCCACCTTAAGGGTCTCTCGGTAACGTTGCAGCACCGAATTTACAGTCGATTTTGGATACTCAGGAATTTCGCGATCTTTACCCCTGACCCCAGAATTTTCTCTCGCCTTTCGCGTTCCATCGTCGATAACTTTTGACTGACTGTCACAATCTTGATGAAATTTTCACCACTTGATTCGCGATGTGAAAACTAGGGGCGCTGCAGAATATGAAAAGATGCGACAAGACTCTATGTGAAACAGATTTTATGATCAAATGGTTATGATGTTAGGAATGATTGTTCTATCTAGCGCGTAGTTTTATGATAAATCAACAATTCAATCAATCAAAAACATGTCTTCTTACTTATTACACAAAATGAAGAATAAATTGCATTGGTTTATGAATGCGTTCAATGTGATTTCTTTTCTCCTTCAACTCAACGATAGTAATATTTTCATCTAAAATTACAATTAATAAAACAGGCAGCTGAACTGTTGTTTTTGGTCAATGTAATAACGGGGTTGAATATCTTTGGGGAAAACCGTCCTCATCTCTATCCAAATATTTTGATGACACTCGGCCAAAAAATATTTATTATATGTTTTTTTGTCTTCCCGCCATCCAGGCGGAGTAAGGGGTTATGCTTCGCCGTAAATTATGAGCATTCTACATCTAGCTCGTCGGCTGGTTCAGCTTAAACCGAGGGAAAGTGTTAAAATTGCTGAGTATAAGTTTATGTATTTGGATCGTTTCGGCGGGGATTCTTTTTTGGTACATATTTTACGCACCAACTCGGAGAAATATCCCGGAACCCTTCCATATTGGACACCAATTTTGTCGCGTATTTCGGGTCTGTGTTTTTAAAATTTATTATTTTGATTGCCCCTCATATTGGATGAATTTACAACCGGTGTTGAATGGCTCGGCGCGTGATTTGGCGCAGTTGATTCTGCTCCTCTGTCTCGGTTCAACTTATACGATCGTTTTGATTAGATCGTAAAATACCGAAGGTATCATTTTGAGCTTTGTTTTTCTGACACTTTCTGCTGCTTCTGCTGTTGACCGAATGAGTGTGTTCACTAATTTCTCCCAATTCTCTTGGAAGCTGCTGGAAATCAATCCTGTTTTTTCGATCGTTGATTCCTTCCTTTTTTCTTCACATTGTCTGTTGTTCATATTTTAGAATGCTACTTATCGTAAACATTTTGAAATATATAAATAGAAAAATGATGGCTAATTGTCAATTTTTATCCTTCCAAACTTCAAAGTCTTCCAGTGCTTCTTCATTTTCTTCTTCTTCTTCTTACATCAATATAGCAAAAATTTATAAGCTTCCTGAAAAAAGGAAGAAATTGCGTCCTTCACTTGTTTTTTCAACATTGTATCTATTACATATTGAATGCATTGCAGATACAACTACGGCCAGGTCAACCATGCGATGAAGCCCGCTGAAGATACAGCATCAAAGGGAGGAATGAAGCGTGGAGCTTCCTGCCAAACGCTTCCTGTGGACTTCAGCAAACTTAAGAATTTTGTTGACTACCCAAGAAACACAGATTAACATAACTAGCATTGTTAATTTTTATTATGGTTTTATTATGACTTTTTTGTACAGCTCGTTTTATGACGGTTTTATAATAGTCATGCAAAATTTTTATATTCTTGTCCTGACCATTTGTTTTTACAAAGTTTTGAAAACACTAGAAAACGTTTAATTGCTGTTTTAGTTGCTTGAAACTTCGTAGTTGGCTCTAAGCTTAATTTTGCATTTTTTATAATAGCATCAGTGCTTGATTATTAAACCGCCATTAAACTTAGTGACAGTTCTCGATCAAGATGTCAAAACAGGACACACTCAGGTTAGATTGCCCATATTTGAATTGGAATTCCCATTTTTACACATTTTTGATAAGTTATGTAAATTGGTTGTGAGTTTAAATTAAAAAAAAATATATATATAAAAATCTTGAAAAAAATTCAAATCACCGAAAGTGGCATAAATATCTCTACGATATGATCGTCGAACTTCTTTGTCTGACGCCATCTTAAAATCCAAAATGGCGGCTTCCGCTGAACTTTAAATTGTTAGAAATCAATTAAAATTGTATGAAAACCACAACGATATTGGTATTGGGTGAAAGGGCTAACTAGTATAAGTTGAATCTCGCTATCCGGCGCCTTCTTGAAATCAAAGATGGCGGCTTCCACTTTACTTTAAATGCCGTAAATCGCATGAAAACTTCAAAATATGGGTACTGGGTGAAGGGGCTAAAAGAGTAGATGTCGAATTCCACTATCACACTCCGTCTTGACATCCAAGATGGCAGCTTTTGCTTAGCTCTAAAATGCTGTATATAACTGAAAATCGCATAAAACAACCACAATACAGACCCCGTTCGTTTTTGCCAACATTAGATTTTGGCAACATCCTATTTTGGCACGGTTTATAGAAAAAACATTACCTTATAGTTTTCGCTAGAATAGGACCAATACAATTTAGACATAATAGCATGATAGACGTAATAGAATGACATTAATAGCAAATACGGCAAAAAACACAAAAACTATAAACAAAACAAGAAAAGTGCAATATGCATGAGAAATATAAAAGAAAAATAAAAAAAATAATTCAAGTGATCGGAAGTTGACTAAAAATTGAAAATAGTAGTTTTAATGTAGTAATAAATGAAAAAAGTTGAGACAAAAAACCGTTCGATTTTTGGCAACATTCGATTTACGCAACACAAAATGTTCGGGAGTATTGCCAAAAACATACAAGGTTTGGTTCTTCTTGTGTTGCCCTTTCACCCAATATCAATATTGTAAAGCATTCGAGCGATTCTTAGTCATTACCAGAATTTAAAAGCTCAGTGGAAGCGGCCATCTTCGATTTCAAGATAGAGTCAGAAAGAGGGATTCAACTTCTACTGGTGTTGCCCTTAAACCCACTTATAATATTGTGGGCGTTTCATAGGGTTGTTAGTTATTAACAGCATACTAAAGCTAAGCGGAAGCTGATGTTTTATAATAGCTTTATAAAAGCTATGGTGTTTAAAAATGATTTTATCGAGGTTTAAAAAATTGGTAATGATGGCGTTTCAACTTTATTAGAGTGGTGAATGCGCTTTAGCTTTTTATGAAGATTAATTCTATAGTCCTAATGAAGTTTTACTGACCATATTAAAGCTAAAATTGTTACATAGGTTATAACTTCTTCGTGGCCAAATTAATATCGTATACGTTTATTTTCCACTGGCACGGAGGCAGTGGCAAACTTCATAAACGAACAAAATCGTCGCCCGAGACGATGCATATAAATTATATACATCATCCCGGGTGACGATTTTGTTTGTTTGTGAAGAAAAAGTTTGCCCCCGTGCCAGTGGAGAATAATCGAAAACGCTATAATTTAATTTGTCCACTGAATTAAATTCACAATTGTAACTTTTTTTCAGGTTTTCATTGTTCAAGCATTTTTTCTTAACTTTCACTTTGCCCCGAACTTCTTAAAAAGTTTCTTGTACAATTCCAACTCTTATCAATCACATAAACGATTTCTCCAAAGAACTCTAAAGTCTTTAAATAATTGAATTTGGTTGTTCAATTTGTTTTATTTACTTTGAAATCATTTAGACAGTTTGGCATACGCCTACTTCATAACCAAATCTTGTTTTCACTCGCTAACTTTCAGCTACTCAGTTATGAGTGACGGCTACTCAGTTGTCGCCAAAACTGCACCTACTCAGTTTTGAATAAACGGCTTTTACTCAGAACTGACTAACAGCCCTTTTCGTGACAACTGAGTCATGGTTACTCAGAATTTGTGAATAATTCTGAAGCGGTTTTGGCTGATTTTTCATGCTAGAATAGTTAAAATCTATATTATTATCCAGACGAATAATGGATTTCATGATTTAATGAATAACAAAAGTCGAAATATTAGCTTAGCTTAGCGTGATTGACTTCTCACATCCACCTTAAATCATTGAATCCGAAATGCTTATGCTTTGAGAAAAAAATCTCTGTTCTCTTTATTGTACCTCATTTTTTTTAATTGACCGTGTTTTGGAAACATATCTTGAATAAGATCATTTTTATTTCTGAATTTAAAACACCATGATTGCTGGCGTGGCTCAGTTGAACGAATTCCACATCGCCAATGGTTGCTACTTCGTGATTGACCGAGGCCACCAATTTTGTTCAAAGGTCAATTGAATTGTGTCTGGGAGTGACAGCACATTCACAATGCCCAAAACTGATGCTCTCTCTTTAATCATCAAACGTTCTTATCGAAAGCCACTTGCCATTGAGAAAGCTTTTATTTTTTTATTTGACTTAGGTATTTGTTTCACCTGGGTTTTGTTATTAGTCAATTTCATTCAATATTTTAATTTAAACACCCTCACATAATCAAAAAAAATAATTCTGTGCATGTATCAAGAATCTGAAAAACATTTTAATTTGTTTGTCACAAGTGAATCAAGAGATGAGAGTCCTTTACAAGAAATCTTTCGTGTGGTTCTATTCGAGCTATACCATAATCACAATAATAAGCCTATAAACATAAGAAATCTTGGCAAAATATAAAATATTTCCCAATTTACTCATTACGAACACTGTCACTTTCAAGGCCAGCGAGATTGTATGAGACTGAAGATTTTTTTTTGTAAAGCTTAGAACATTTCTTTAAAAAATGATTTTAAATGATTTTCATCATCACACCTTACGTAGATTCTTCAAATGGTTTTCAAAGATCTCAAATGATTCATTATTTGAAACTTTCTTTCTATGTTTACTGAATAATATTATGTCCTTTTCAAATCTACTAGTCTTTGTCCTACACAGTCTTTTGATTTGAAGGAATTTTTAAACATTACTTGAAACGCTAAAGACCTAATAAGTTTCACACAAAATCCCGAGATGACAATCCATCATGATTGATCTAGAAATATAACAACTTCAATAACATTTTTGTGGCATTGTGCTTCAAATAATTTGAAAATCGAAATTTTGATAACTTTCGTGAGCAAATTATTCAAATAAAATTTCTTCAACCACTTAAGAAATCTTTGAATACACACATAGGTACAAGTCACGGTATAAATAGACAAGGTAGGCTACTAACACGAGTAAACAACTCGTTTGAATGTAAACAAGTGACGTCATTACTATCTTCGAATAGCGTGCCAGGCAAAAAGTTTTGCGCGCGTAAGATAATGCTGCATACACAGAGGATCACTAGATGGATAGTAATGACGACATTATCGGGAAGATATCACCTTATTATATAGTACACCGTGGGTACAAGTATTATCTGTGTGTCAATTAACTACTAATCCTCGAGCTGAAAATAAAAAAAAAATTTCTATTTTAATTATTTCAATACTCAGCTTCATCCAATTGCTCAGAAAGATTTCGGATTCGTTAGACATCATTTGAGATTGACATCCGCTATCGGTCCTGCTAGCTTTCACTCCTTCGTTTATTTTTTCGATTGGTTCGAACCTGTTCCTCATAAACGCGGTATTTTGCCTTCAAAATCATAACGACTATTTCTGCGCAATAGGCCCGTGCGAAGGACCCGTCCATGGGGGGGGTTTTCAAAATTTAGCCAAAAATAATAACAATACCATAAATTTACCATAAATAAGGTAATTGATTTCGAAATAATTTCTTACTTATGATAAACCCACAAACATAAAAAATAATAAATTTTACCAATTAAATAAATCAAAATTTTCAATACAAATCAGTATGAATGTTTCAAATCAATGCTTTTTCCAGTAAGCCATTCATTAATCAAAATGACGTTCCTTATTCGGAACTAGAAATTTGCTTGAAAATGAATTCTTAGCAGTCAAGTTTTCAAACTTGAAATCAATATTTCCGAAACAGCAGATTTAAAAAGAAAATCTGAATTCTCAAATAAATGTAAGATCAGGTCATTAATCAACCACGATTAAAAATTGTTAGAAAAATGATAATGATTTTTATGTACTATTGATTTTATAGAACATTTCTTTTCTTTATTTTCAGTTAAAGATTGATTTAAAAATTGCGCTGTACTTTCTTGAATTTAAAACAAAATAATCACGATTTGAAATGTTCATTCTCGATTAGGGAAAAAACCATTTTGAACTTAAGAGAATTTATTTAACAGTTGAAAATTGAATTTTATTTGGAAAAAGAAAAAAAATATTTAATTCTTTTTCAAGACAATCAGTGATCAAGTGAAAGATAAAACCCTTTTCTATATTAAAATTCTTCCAGTTATTAAAATAAAAAGGTCAACGAATAAGAAATTGACAAAAAAAATAGTTTTCTTGGAAATATTGAAAGCACAGAGTTTATACAAAGTTGACATTGGGCATTAAAAATTAACTTTTAAGTTGCTACTTCAAATAATTTTCTAAATTTCTAAAGATGAATTAAAAATTGTGATCGATAAAAAAATGATTTAATATAATGAAAATTAAAGAAATAAAATTTGTACAATTAATAAGTTTATAAATTTCCATCGAAGATTTTAAAATTTAAAATTTCAAGCTCTGACAAAACATCTGTTTAAATTGGAATATGGAAGGTGGAAACTATATTTATCTTATTACAAATTTAGTTCCAAAGGCTTCCAAGAAAATAATGTTTTCAGAACACAAATATTTAGAATTAAAAAAACAAAAACAAACTTATATAAAATAATTCATAAAGATTAAAAAGCTTTACTTTAAAATTCAGTAAATGTATTTGAAAATGAAAATAAAATATGAAGAAGAGAATGATAAGTTTTTTGACATTTCAGAAATATTTTTTTTCAATAAACTTGTCTTACCTTTTAAAAACTCATAAATAGAATTTAAGTGTCTCAAAGAAACAGTATTTAGGTGCCCATGATTAAATGATTGATTTAGTAGATTTAAGCGCACTATTTGTCAATTTTTTTTCCATTACCTTGAGTTTAGTGATATGGAGTTTATAAACTTTAAAGTGTATCAGTTTTATGAGAAATCAATCTTTGAAAACTGATGATATAACAAATCAACGTTAAAGAAAAACCTGATTCTGATTTGGCTTATTATTTATTTTATTCGAACAAGGAATTATATTTTAAAGATGATTATGCATGATCCAAAAAAGTTGAATTCTCCAGTATTGAAAAATTCTTAAAGATATCATTACAAGTATTTCTGACATTACTAAATAAAGTTTAGAAAAAAATTAATTCATTTAACCAAATTTGTTCAAACCTGCAAAACGATTAGTTTTTTGCTTTAAAAATATCTAAAACGTCAATTTTATTCAAAACTTTATTCATCGCATTTATGTATGTAATTTCGTAAAATGAAATGTGTCAAGTCTAGGGTGAGTTAAGACTTATTTCCGCCGGAGGCGAGAAAAATTTCGTTAACACTTATTTAACACCTTTTAAGATTAACGTTTTACTACGTTGAAAATTGCACTTGGGAAAAATCTCCATGGGGGGGGGGGGGTTAAACCCCTAAACCCCCCCCCCCCCCCCGTTCGCACGGCCTTGCTGCGCAATAAGGACCTGGGAAACACTTCTCCGGAAGCAATCCCAGAACTCAAGGATCTGGTTTTTGCGCTCAAATCGGCTTAATTTCATTCCAATTCAGAAACCTCATCCAATCCGGATGTTTTGGGTGGATTCTTTTCTTGTTAGAATGACAAATTTACAGAAGTGCTCTTTTTTAGATTTTGATGCTGAAAAAAACACACCCCTCATCCAACGAACAAAGCCTACTTCTCCTGAATAACAAAAGTCGAAATATTGTGCAGAAACCTTTATATAAAAATATCCATATTCATATTCTCATTCAATCCAAATTCATTTTGACCATCATCAAGAATCAAGACCGCCTTTGTTGATGATTTTGGCACAGTACCCTGTGATATGAAAAAATCGAATTGATACCTAGAAATTTACTTTAAAATTAATATTTACCATGTAAATTTTCCAGCATCAGTTGCACGAAAACATAGTCCGACCGCCTCGCACAAACTGATAAAAATTCACTCATTACATTTACTTCAAGCACTCGAGTTCTCTGAGTGCCGAATTTTCTGACGTCTGAGTAATCTTCCGCTGATTTTTGAGTTCATCAAGATCAGCAACGGCTGCTTCATACATGTGGCGACGTATGTATAAAAGGTAACCGGGCTCTGGGTATTTCAAATTAAGCGAGCTTCAAATTTTTTCATAACTAATTAGCCATTTTTGTAAACACATCTCAAACCTTTTTCGATCTCATTTTTCCTTGTTTGATGTTTTTGTTTGATTAACAGAACCATCATTCATTCTACCTTGGTCGATTCCTATCACTCAATCTCGAGGTTCTTGTTGCAACTATCAGCAGGACGCTTTGACTTAACATGAAATTTCTTCTCCTCTCATCGTTGCTCCACAATGCAGCTCCCATTTGAATTAACATATTGGTACCCCAGCTCGGTACAAAGTATGACTAGCGAATTGATTTATGGCTAAATATCTTTGGTTGTTGAATTATTTGTACTATTATTTGTTCGGCCTTCTTCGGACTGAAGCGCAAAAGCTAAGGAGTCGTTCATCTCTTTCGCTTTCAACTTCATTCACAGGGCAAATCTGTGTGCATGGTGAAGTGCGAATAAAGTAATGAAGAATGGTGAAGGTAGCCTTCAAAAGGAATAAAAGGAAAAAGATGAACAAAAAGATGCTAACCGCGAACAATTTTTCAACGGTTATTTATCATCTTCATGCGCGATGTTGAATTTCGTGTTCAAATGTTTATAAATTAAAAACAACCTTCATAAATAACTTTCGAGTTAATGCCATATGCTTTTGCTAGCTTTGGTTTTAGATGAAAATATCATTATTCAAGTGTAGCGTAGTTATAACCTTTGAAAGTACGTTTGAAGAAAAATTGTAATTGATATTGTCCATTTTTTATATTTAGAACAGTAAATAGTTACAACAGTTTCAAGCCGTAAGCTGACGAAAATAAATTTCGGATCTAAGCCAAAACCAAATGTTGCATGCACGAGCAGACTTTTGTGGTAAATTTGTTCCAAATATAATGTTCATACTAAAAATAAAGGAAAAAAAAAATGTTCATACTAACCCAGATATCTATTATGTTCTCATTGGAAGACTTGCGAATGCATCGTATGGCTTTTTTTTTTGTTAATCCTGAATAAACGAGATATCTGTAAGTTCTCGAAGAGTTAAAATAATTGATTTGTACATAATTTTCATATTCGCACATGGAAAAAAGACCATATTTTGGCATTGTTCAACTTCGGGAAAAATGAAACTTAATTTTGCGTAAAAAACGTGATAGAAAAATTTGGTAGGTATGGTAGGTTAGGTATCTGGGCCGACAATTTTTGGACGTTTTATTCTAAAACCTGGAATAAATAAACGGACATTCGATTTCAAAACAGTGAAATGTGAAATATATGACTTCAATGATTAAATATATTCTTGCCATCAACAACAACTGATATGTCGTTTATTTCATGAAAGGAAATACTAAGGAGTTCTAGTTAAAAGGTTTTTGATGAATGCCTTCAAATTAAGATTTGTCAAAATATTGATTGGTTTGAAAAAAAATTAAGCTTTAAAAATGTGGCTCAAATTGTCATAAATATTGATATCTAATAAAAATGTTAATTGTATAGCGTTCTGTCGCGGAGTAAAGGTCTGTATAATCTTTGAAATTATTATCTTCAATTCTTGTCTTTACATTCTATATTAAAGAATTTGAAATATTCGTAATGCCCCATTTTATTGAAAATATCTGTTACACCCATGGTTGCCGAAATCACAGAACAATCTATAATTTCACATAGTTTTGAGCATACTTTTGTCACCGAATCTGTGTCACAGAACAAAGAATTTTAAATTTTCTTTACAGAATTCACAGATTTTTTTAACTTTGTACACTTTTTCAAACTAATAAATTTTTATATCAATGTTTACAATGGATTCATGACTAAAATTCATGGAAATGTTATAAAGTTAACACTGTTTATTTATTTCTATCATATTAACTGTAAAAATAAGCATATTTGACTTGTTTTTTCAGTTCAAATCGTATTCAAACATCACAGAATGTTATCACAGAATTTTGGAGTCAAATCACAGAATAACATTATTTTTATAGTTTGAGACTCTTTCCCCTTTGTAGTGTGGAAACATTAAAATTAAAATGAAAACACTTAAAATGTTTTTAGAACAAAACATTTCAGCTAATTTTAAATCGTACTTTGGACTTTATAAAACCGTTCATACTTATGTAGATAAAAAAATTTAAGACGCTAAAATCTTTAACCATAAGAAATAAATTCGAAATTTTTGTTAGATTTTGACAAATTAATTGAATAACGCTGCTCAAAATTTGGGCTGTTTTAAACGAAATCCGGGAAACCGAACCGGATAAGACTTTTCCTGATTTTTTTTTTGTCAAATATCCGGGCAAGCCCGGTTAA
>NC_073693.1:264718307-264827693 GCF_029784155.1 Uranotaenia lowii | reverse complement strand
TAATTGATAATCAAGTGATGATTTGCCGGAAGTATTTACGGCGCACGGTCTATCAAATATTGAACATCTTCTAGTTTTATTACAGGTCAGAAAAAAAAAGTTATACTGCATCATAAATTCAAAGTTAAAACTACATTCTGAATTCAAAGCCCACGATTCAGAATAACTCGATTTTTTAAACTGAAAACTTTCAACTTGGAGCTCAGAACACAGAAATTAGAAACCAAACAGAAGATTTAAGACTCACGACTCGGAGTTGAAATTTGAATACACGAACTTATTTGGAGTTCAGAACTCAAAGCCTCAGAACACAGAACTCAGGATTCAGTGGTGGAGTACAGTTATCTTAATTCAAGTTTGTTCGTCAAGTCCTTAAATAACTACACATTACATTAGCGATAGCTATTTGTCACTTTTCACTTCTCATGCTGCCTAACCAGGAATGTACTCATTTCTCAATGAGTATTCTGATACCCACAATATCTGACAGCCTTTCTCGAATAGTCTCGCTTAGCCGTGTGATGATGTAAACATTTGTACCGTGTTTATCATCATAACCTGTCATCCGCAATCATCGATGATCAATCGCTGTTGTTCTCAATAGACGAATAGAACAAAACAAACGAAGAACCAAACAAATGTGTTTTGGCTGTGCTGCAATCGGCAGCAATCCGCAAGTGCTGGATCGAAATGATCCGATACGTTTGTTCCCGAACTTTCAGAACTCAAACAAAGAAAACCTTGGAAAAAATTTGGAGTTCAAAATTCACGACTTGAAACTCATGTTCAAGTACATAATCTTAATATTTTGAACTCAAAACTTAGAACATAGAGCTCAGAACTCACAACTCGAAAACTCACAGTTCTGAGCTCAATTTTTAAAACACAGAGCTCAGAATACTACAGGGTGATACGGTCAAAATTTGGTCAATATCAACTTGACGAATTTCTTTCAATTTTGCACTTAAAAAAACCTGCACACTCCTTATTTTGAAGGTGTGTGTGTGTGTAGAATGTTGCTCCTATTTTGATATTGGAATTCACTCTTCAGTTGTCAAAATGCCGTCCAAGGAAGAAGAGCAGCGTATCAAAATTTGATGCTGACGAAAATCAGAGCTACTCGCACGCAAAGCTGGCAAAATCGCTAAAAGTTGCCAAATCAACCGTTAAAAATTTAATTAAAGTGTTTGGGGAACGTTTTTCGACAGCCAGGAAGTATGGATCGGGGGGAAATCGAAAATCGGAAGCCGCTGAGACGATAAAGAGAGTTGCCGGTAGTTTCAAGCGAAACCCTAACCTCTCTCTCCGAGATGCCGCAAATAAGCTGGGTGTATCATCTTCAACCGTGCATCGAGCCAAAAAACGAGCCGGACTATCGACTTACAAGAAGGTAGTGACTCCAAATCGCGATGATAAACAAAATACGACGGCCAAAGCGCGATCCCGGAGGCTGTACATGACGATGCTGACGAAGTTTGACTGCGTGGTAATGGACGACGAAACCTACGTCAAAGCCGGCTACAAGCAGCTTTCCGGGACAGGAGTTTTATACGGCAACAGGAGGGGAAAGGTAGCAGATATTTTCAAGCACATGAAACTGTCAAAGTTCGCGAAGAAATATCTGGTTTGGCAAGCCATCTGTACCTGTGGCTTGAAAAGCAGCATTTTCATAGCTTACGGGACTTTCAACCAAGAAATTTACGTGAAAGAGTGTTTGAATAAACGTCTGCTGCCTTTCCTGAAGAGACACGGTTGTTCCGTACTGTTTTGGCCGAATTTGGCATCTTGCAATTACGGTAAAAAGGCCATGGAGTGGTACGCCGCCAACAACGTGCAGGTGGTTCCCAAGGACAAGAACCCTCCCAACACGCCAGAGCTCCACCCAATTGAGAAATACTGGGCTATTGTCAAGCGGAACCTAAAGAAGACCAAAGAAACTGCTAAGGACGAGCAGCAGTTCAAGGCAAACTGGCTTTCTGCGGCGAAGAAGGTGGCTGTACAAAATCTGATGGCAGGAGTTAAGCGTAAGGTCCAGCAATTCGGATTTGGAAAAGCGGAAGCCTAAATGAATATTTTTCCTGAACTTGAAAAAGAAATTAAATTTGATTTTTTAAATAAACGGTTTCACCGATTTACACGCGTTTTCCCTTGTCCAAATTTTGACCGTATCACCCTTTAATGAACATTGTTTGAAAGAAATTTGCAAAATCGTATGTAAATAAACTAACAGTTTCAAAAACTATTAATTAGCTTTCATACGTCATAACTTTTATAAGACTCAAAAAAATTGCTTCAAACCTGTTCCGAAGTGTTATTTAAATAAAAATAATATTATTTCCATGCATTTAAAATTCTTAATCTCATTTTAAAAAAGTCATGCATTTAGGGGGTAAAAAATTAACTAAACGGTGGTTAACTTTTCATTAAAACTATGAATTAGAGTCTACAGATTTCAGAACTCGGAACAAAGAATTCAGAATGTCAGATATAAGAACCTCATTTTCGAAACTCAGAACATAGAACCCGGACCCAAAAACTCTGAACTCGGAATATGAATCTTAGAACTTTAGTCTCAAACTCAGATCTCAGATCTCAGTACTCAGAATTAAAAACTCATAAGTCAGAGCTAAGAACTCTAAACTCATCATTAAAGAGTCAGAACTCAGAACGTAGAACTCAGCACTTAGAATTCAGAACGCAAAAACGAAAATCAGAACTCAGACTCAAGAATCAAAACTCGGACTCAGGACTCGAATTTCAGAATCATAGCTCAAAACTTTGAATATAATATGCAGAACTTACAACTCAGGATTTGGAACTCTAAACTCAGAACATTGAACACATAATTCAAATTTAAAGACGCGACTTGTGTTACTTAGGGCTCAGAACTCAGAACTCAGAATTCACAGGTTAATTCTACTCAGTAAACATGAATCGGTAGAGAGAAAACTCAAATCGCCAGAGAAATCGTATCGATTTCTCTAGCGATTTTGCATCATCTTATCGATAGAGAGGAACACACCATTTGCGTGTCTAGGGTGAGTGCTACGAAATCTGAGACCCGCCCCAAGAGAGCACGTTCCGAATTGTGCTCGTGTGTTCCTATCGTGACGTGCGTGTTTGGCTCAGATCTGAATAATATCAAACGAGCAGCCGTCGCCCGTCGGTCCAGTTAAGTTCTTCAGAAAGTCCCAAGTCGAAAAAGAAGAAATATCGGCCTCAGAGTGCGCGAGTGTCGCCGAAATATAACCGTTTTATGCTAAGTCGGGATACCCAGTACTCAATTTAGTGAATTCTCTGTCGATTTTTGAGATAACGCGCTTACTGGGTAGGAGGTCAGCTTAATTTCCTAAAAATTTTACAAAATAATCTGAGTTGTAAATGTCCATATCCTTATAAGGTTATTCTAACTCATACAATTTTACAGCTTCCATTGCGTTAAAAACTTATCTTCTTTCTGCAATTCAGTACGATATTATTTTTATCCTTATAAAATCAACAATAGAAAATCATTTTGTATCACTGTATTGTCGATTGGTTAAACAAAAGAACTTGGATTTTTAATAAATTAGTTAGCACATTTAAATTAAAATTTATGCACTTTGCTTAATTTTTACAGCTCTGGACACGTCCTACTCCGGTGATTTATCGATAACTGGACAATGCAGAGCGCGGTGACGAATTCAACAAAGCAAGGTTGTGACTTTTTCAAAGGACGTATACAAAATTGTTTCAATCGAGCGATTGAAGCGGTAAGCTGGGTTGAAGGTTTGCTTCTGTGCTTTCCCTTATTTATTCTATTTTGATCCTGAGTAATCAACATGATGAATAAGTGAAAGAAAGTGCGCTTAGTGTATTTTAAAATCTCACGCCAGGAATGAGGAAAATCGTAAGCAATAAGAATGTTTTAGAAAGGTATGATAATTTAATCCCAGGTTGCGTACGAAATTGCATAAGCTTAGACAAGTGATTGAGGGGAATGAAAACAAGATACGAAGTTCACGATCAGCTGGAAAGACTTAAAGACACCTACTTATAGCTTAACTGATGGGTTAAGCTGCTGAACGTATGAGTTACGAACGACAAATCAGGCTACTTCAATTGGGTGGTTTTCGAAGAACCTCGGTCAAGGTCTGTGGCTAGCTAGCGAGAGCTATCCACTGCAGCAGGACAATCTCTTTGATGTTTATGCATAACGAAGCTTTAGGTATGCCATTAGCAATAACGCCGTTACATCTTATTATAGTGTGAGCCGGAATCTGGGCATCTAGGGAATTCAATCCCACACCGTACAATCAATGCAAATATGCTCGGTGTTTGCCACCAGTAAACACCTACAACCCCAGTAAGTTTGATCCCGGCTCGGCTGACCGTCAGCTGAATTGCGCTAACGCTAACCGCGTGTTTGGCCAAGTGTTTGCAGATCGTGGAGTTGTTATCCATGCTTGTTTTCCCATCTGCGCTCCCTGCCTGACTTATCGCGAATCGATTGGATCGCGATTGCCATCCTATGATTGATATTTTCACACGTGGTGAGTACTGTTTAAAAATAATAATGGCACGAGATGCTGTCGCGCAGATGTTTGTGCATTCATCAACGCTGATTGAGAGTTGCTTGTCGTTTATTACTGAGTTCGGTTCCTTATGATGGAATAAACGTTGAAAAGTTTTGAACGGCTTTTAAGTTTATGTGTCATAGATTCAATTTTTCAACTCTATCAAACCCGATAAAATGGTTTGTCTCCTAGCTTCCTATAAATACGTTGAATTTATTGTTTATCTCTCTTACAGGAATCATTTTAACTTGAATTTTATTTTAATTTTACTATTTACACGTCATACCATTGAACTCGTTCGAATATCTATTTCAGGTTTTATCATCTGAGAATATAGTTAGCAAGTAATTTTAGCTGAAACATTCATCGAGATACTGTATCAGCGTCGCATTCATTATACATGGAGACACTTAATAGCTTTCCGGTTTAAGGCGCGTGGTTGCTATAACTGAAGAAGAGGTGTGTCTGGCCGGTAACGCACTGAGAAAATTGTGAATAAGCTGTGTTTAGGCTGTGTGTTGGATATGTTTTTCTTTTAACATGGTTCAGCAGCTTTAATTTTCCCTCAACAGAAGTACGAGAATAGTCTGCAACAATTTGGTCTCGTGAAATTATTGGTAGTTTTTCAACAACACAGTCCAATTTTACTGGATAGCTCTTCCAGCTTTACTAACTAATAAGTCCGAATACACTTTTTAAGAAGTGGTATTATCAGAAAAATAATTCGCATGAAGTGTTAATATGTTATCTAAATTTTGGATTTGGATTTTGGAAAATTAAAAGATTTCTTTTACCAAAATGTGAGGCCTTCAGTTCACCAAATATGACTTCTTTAACCAATGAACATTGGTGTTGCCGAGGATGAACAATACCTACACCCAACAATGAGACTCTTCTGTAGTAATTATCTTCCTTGGAGGTGGAATTTTCGGCATAAGATTCTATACCGGTCCGGCTCTAACAGCTTTCTCATCGCTGACATTGTCCTCTCGACGCAACCGCATTGCATATCCCATCACAAGACATAGCAGTATGGAAACAATCAGCCAGTAAGGATATTTTTGTATGATGTACCGAGTGAGCTGTGTGAGTATGAAAATCCACCGATTTTCATTCCATTCCCATTCTCATCTCATTCCCATTCTATTCCCATTCCATTCCCATTCCATTCCCATTCCATTCCCATTCCATTCCCATTCCATTCCCATTCCATTCCCATTCCATTCCCATTCCATTCCCATTCCATTCCCATTCCATTTCCATTCCATTCCCATTCCATTCCCATTCCATTCCCATTCCATTCCCATTCCATTCCCATTCCATTCCCATTCCATTCCCATTCCATTCCCATTCCATTCCCATTCCATTCCCATTCCATTCCCATTCCATTCCCATTCCATTCCCATTCCATTCCCATTCCATTCCCATTCCATTCCCATTCCATTCCCATTCCATTCCCATTCCATTCCCATTCCATTCCCATTCCATTCCCATTCCATTCCCATTCCATTCCCATTCCATTCCCATTCCATTCCCATTCCATTCCCATTCCATTCCCATTCCATTCCCATTCCATTCCCATTCCATTCCCATTCCATTCCCATTCCATTCCCATTCCATTCCCATTCCATTCCCATTCCCATTCCATTCCATTCCCATTCCATTCCATTCCATTCCCATTCCATTCCCATTCCATTCCCATTCCATTCCCATTCCATTCCCATTCCATTCCCATTCCATTCCCATTCCATTCCCATTCCATTCCCATTCCATTCCCATTCCATTCCCATTCCATTCCCATTCCATTCCCATTCCATTCCCATTCCATTCCCATTCCATTCCCATTCCATTCCCATTCCATTCCCATTCCATTCCCATTCCATTCCCATTCCATTCCCATTCCAGTCCCATTCCATTCCCATTCCATTCCCATTCCATTCCCATTCCATTCCCATTCCATTCCCATTCCATTCCCATTCCATTCCCATTCCATTCCATTCCATTCCCATTCCATTCCCATTCCATTCCCATTCCATTCCCATTCCATTCCCATTCCATTCCCATTCCATTCCCATTCCATTCCCATTCCATTCCCATTCCATTCCCATTCCATTCCCATTCCATTCCCATTCCATTCCCATTCCATTCCCATTCCATTCCCATTCCATTCCCATTCCATTCCCATTCCATTCCCATTCCATTCCCATTCCATTCCCATTCCATTCCCATTCCATTCCCATTCCATTCCCATTCCATTCCCATTCCATTCCCATTCCATTCCCATTCCATTCCCATTCCATTCCCATTCCATTCCCATTCCATTCCCATTCCATTCCCATTCCATTCCCATTCCATTCCCATTCCATTCCCATTCCATTCCCATTCCATTCCCATTCCATTCCCATTCCATTCCCATTCCATTCCCATTCCATTCCCATTCCATTCCCATTCCATTCCCATTCCATTCCCATTCCATTCCCATTCCATTCCCATTCCATTCCCATTCCATTCCCATTCCATTCCCATTCCATTCCCATTCCATTCCCATTCCATTCCCATTCCATTCCCATTCCATTCCCATTCCATTCCCATTCCATTCCCATTCCATTCCCATTCCATTCCCATTCCATTCCCATTCCATTCCCATTCCATTCCCATTCCATTCCCATTCCATTGCCATCCCATTCTCATGATGCATGACCTCTACATTCAAGCGAAACAAGAAAAAGATTTTATGAGATTTTCATGCAATTGGATAATTCATCCCATAAAATTATAATGTGAGTACCGAACTCACTGCAACATCTCATCTCGGCTTGCCAGTCTGATATCTTATCCAATACACCATCTGAGTCTAACAAATGAAAGTTTATTATCATAGTCGTTTTGCCACCATCGATTATCAAAACACTGTATTGGCAGTTTGCCGTTCGGCCGGTGTTTTTCCATAATTTTTTGTCATGGATGGGAAATAATCATGAAGTTTCACTGGGATCCTGTGTGTGATCGATTTTATAAATATAAAGGACAAACTATTTTTTTTTGTTTCGATTATAATTGTTTTAACATCTTCATATCATTCGTGACTTATACCAACGATGCAGTTGGCGGACAGTTACTTCTTGAAATACTTATGCGGTATAAATGTGTTCGATGTTCACTTTTGGGCTCGAACTCACGGACAGTAGCTTAGGAAGCAACTGACTTGCCAACTGAGCTATATCACAAGCCCTGACAAACTGAACTCCTTAAATATAAAGACAAAATTCAAAAACATTTTTGGTTCTTCTGGGTTATTTTTGTGTAGTGTTACTTTTCAAAGACCATCTCACACAAAGAGTACCTACTGGTTTTTGGACATATTGGCTTTAAATAAAAGACCCCCAGTCCTCCAAATCCTGCTCTCTCGATATATTTCGTTATGTCATAAATATTTCCGAGAAAAAACAAATGCACGAAGCCATTTTTGAATCCATTCAAAGTCGTTATCATTCGTATATGGGAAGAAATGTTCATAACAGAGGAGCGTGACATATACGATAGACTTAAGAAATCGTCTGATGTTTAAATAATGGTTCTTAAAGGGATTTTTTTTTCCAAAAAAAAAACGAATTAATCATAAATAAACAGTAGTTCAATTCGAACCAAAATTTTTTAATTTCTTAAATGATCGTAATTTTACTTTGTATTTGAACGTTTTTAACATCTTTCATTCATTTTAACCGAGACAGTTTATCCAATTTTTTTCTTCTATGGATTCAAACTTAATTTGAAGTATTCTACAGCTATTGAACAAAAATGTTTATCTAAAATTTTTAAAGTGTGACTCAGAGATGGGTCTTGACTTCAGTCAGCAAAACTTGCTAAAAATGTCCAAATATGAGTCCAAAATAAAATGATGGGAATGGAAATAGACTACGAAAATGATGATGATCACATGGGAGAACAATTTCCTTAATTCCGTCAGACTTCAACACTCGACCAGTATAACTTTCATACGCCAGGTTGTCTCCTGCAGTAGAATGTTAATACATGGGCCCCGGAGAGGCGCAAGATGTAGGTTCTAGTCCTACCGGGAGACAAGGCAAATTTTTTTCGCATCAATTTCCATTTAATCTATCCCCTGAAATTTCAACTTACACAGTCGGATTTATTTCTTCACAATGAAATTTAATCTTAAAATTTATGAAAAAACTGGAAATAATAAAAGTACTCATCATCATAAATAATCAGGAGTGTGCTGAATTAGAGCCGGTCAGGGTATAATCTTATGATCGGCTTTCTGATATGATGATATCTTGTAATCTTCAAGAAAATGTATGTATATTTTACTTCATGAAGCTTCCAATAACTCCACAACAAATAAAAATTTTCTTCTTTCAAACTCAAATTAATATTGTAGTAAATTCATATAACTGTTCTGCAACCACATAAGAAAGGAATTTCTACATCAATTATCTGTGACAATATGATTTGTACTTTTTTTGTCCTTGAGCTTGACCACTCGCTGCAGAAGCTCAAAGCACATATTCTAAAAAGACCGCAGGTGGTTTTTGTGGTATTTTATCCCAGGACTCAAATAAATGGCGCTTCAGAACTTCCAACCCGTCATGTTTTGTGGAGTAGGGTTCAGGTCCGGCGAACTCCCCGACCACTCCGTACTCGAAATTAACCCCTAAAAAAAATTCACACACAAAAATTGAGACCTCTTTCCTTCATAAGCCAATGCGAAGTTCTGCTAAAAAACCACCAACCAAAACCAAAATTGGGACATGTCCACAGTTCGAGGACATGTCGTAGAACTTTTTTAGATACGTAAATTGATTATCTACACCTCTTCAGTGTGTTCTTTTGATCTTCACCAGAAAAGTACGGGCGATTCCGACCCAGACCTTTAATAAGACAGATTTCTGTCGTCTTGTGGCCTTTAATTAGTTTGCATAGGTTCGTGATCTTTCTGGCAACCAAAATCTGTAGTTCTGTTTTTTCACGAAACGCTGCCTGAACTGAACCGATGAATTCATCAACAGAAAACACGATATTCTCCAAATTTTACATGCGCGGACCGCGTAAGCTGCGCCTTCGCTCTTTCCACCCGCTCTTGCTTCTGTTCAAACGAGAGGTCTTGAAATCTTAGGATCTTGTAAGGCTGAGCCTGAATATTATCTTCCAAGATCCGAATGCGATTTTGATCCGGTGTATTAAAATCTATCGCCAATTTAGTGTTACTACGTCAAGAAATTCTCTCAGGGTGCATCTTGATGATCTTAACCTTGGTAGGTGTCGCCACTGTAGCTTGACGATCCCCACCATACTATACTTGGGTACTTCTGATCTCCAGGTATCTTCCAAGTGCGAGCCAAAATAAAAAAAATTCACACACACATTGGACAACTCACTAGGCAATCAAAGCACTACGTTAAGGTTCGAGGACTATTTTTACAAAAAAACACTTGATTATCTTGATGAATTAACAAACATATCCTCTGACATCTTAGACATAAGACAAGGTGTCATCTAACTCAGTTTTGTATACTTCGAAATAATCCCTCCTAAAGTTTTGTAGCAGTTCAATTGCCGGACCCTGTATTTAGATTCTAAATTCTAAATTTTTGAAAACTTTGAATCCTAATTTTTGGAAATTTCTAAATTATTCGATTTGTAGGAAGAACAATGAAAACAATTTTTAATCAATTTTGGTTAGTTGAAGTAAATGTTCTTAGTTAAAACTAAGTTTACAAGATAATTTGTCATTCAATTTCAAGCCATATTTAGATTAGAACAGGGGTAAGCAACCTTTTGGACCAACGTACACTGGCGATTTTCGATCAGAAAATTTACCTATTTTGTTTTCAAGCACCCCGCACGTGATAAATTCATTTCAACCATCATTTCTTATGTAAAATTTATTACACCTACGTTTTTCATGAATAGATGGATTAAGAAAAATGCGAAACTTGGTTGCCAAAAAAAAATTTTATGTTTTGACAAAACAAAATTTTCGAATTCTGTGATTTCAATAAAAAAAAATTGTGACTGTTTTCTGTGACGCTATTTCTATTAAATAATTTCACTGGGAAATTATGTGAAACATCATTTGGAACTTCCTCATCAGGTGTGAGGTCATGAACCCATTGGTGATCGATAATTTTGAAAGGTTACTTGAGCAAAATTTTCATACAAGATTTATGTCTATATACCATGTCCTCATGTCAATGCAGGTAAACCCTTCTTCGTACTCTCCAACTCGTGTTTTCAGCCCAGACTACGACAATTCTTCTGTCCAGTTTGATTTGTCTATGCAGCAGGAAATTCGTGGAATCCCCAATCCGCATCGTCCACTTCTGATTCCAAGAATTTTCGAAGCTAAATATAGACACGTCGAAGCTGATAAAATGTACTTTACTGATGGGTCTCCTATAGAGGAATCAACGGGATTTGGAGTGTTCAACGAAATATCTAGTGCCTCTTACAGTCTGCAGTCACCATGTTCTGTTTATGTAGCGGAGTTAGCAGCAATTCATTGGGCTTTAGACAGTATCGCTTCAAGGCCAGTTGGGCACTACTATATTGTAACGGATAGTCGGAGTTCTGTTGAAGCAATCCACTCAATAAAACCGGGAAAGCACTCGCCATACTTCTTCGAGAAGATACGGGATAGTTTGAGTGCTTTATCAAAACGTCGCTTTTACATCACCTTTGTCTGGGTTCCCTCGCATTGCTCGATAGAGGGTAATGAGAAGGCTGACTCTCTGGCAAAGGTGGGGGCGATGGAAGGTGACACGTATCAGCGTGAAATCGCCTTCAACGAATTTTACTTTTTAGCTCGAAAAAACTCTCTTGTCAACTGGCAGCGCAAATGGAACGAGAGTGACAAGGGTCGGTGGTTCCACTCGATTATCCCAAAGGTAAGCCTTAAACCATGGTTTAATAGATTGAACTTGAGTCGGGATTTTATTCGTATATTTTCCCGTCTCATGTCTAATCATTGTTCCTTAGACGCGGTACTCTATCGTTTTGATATTGCTGGCAGCAATTTGTGTAGTTGCGGCCAAGGTTACCACGACATCGAGCATATTGTTTGGTCGTGCGAGGTCCATCTTGTCGCTAGAACGAATTTCATAGACTCTCTTCGGGCCCGAGGAAAACCACCCTATGTTCCAGTGAGAGATGTGCTGGCAGTGATAGACTTGGACTACATGTTTGAAATATATCTTTACCTCAAAGCTATTGATCTTCGTCTATAATTCTTTTTAATTTCATATTTCCCTATCTATTTTCTTTTCTTAAAAAAAAAGTGAACTAGAAGTAAGCAAACTATTGTAAAAAAAAAAAAAACAAAAAGAGTTTGGCTCCTTAAAGCCTAAAGGTATGAGCCGTTTCAAATAAAGAATTTAAAAAAAAAATCATTTGGAACTTACTTATAGTTTTAATAGAAAAAAAAACAATTTACATTTCCTTCTTTTCATATTCCACGATTTGGAGTCAGAAATAATAAGTCGAAAGTGACTTATAAATTTATAATTCTGTAAATCTGGTAAAAGTTCAGAAAATCTGTGAATTCTGTGAAAAATTTTAAAATTCTGTGATTTGTGACACAGATTCTGTGATGAAATTTTGCTCAAAATTCTGTGATAATACAGATTTTTCTGTAATTTCGGCAACCTTGGATGAGCAATATTCGGTTCTAAAGATCTTGATGAGACAAGAAAAAGTTACTATGATGGCAAAAA
Source organism: Uranotaenia lowii (assembly GCF_029784155.1). Classification (NCBI taxonomy): domain Eukaryota; kingdom Metazoa; phylum Arthropoda; class Insecta; order Diptera; family Culicidae; genus Uranotaenia; species Uranotaenia lowii. Next base: position 264,815,404 of record NC_073693.1, on the reverse strand, counting down.
AATCTACAGTGGGAGGAAAAAGATATGGATTGAAGAAGTTGTACTTTTTCAAAGAAAAAAGTGGAAAAAATGTTCAGCCAGCATTTGTGCCCCTCTTTTGAACATCAGAAATCATAAAAATTATGGATTTTTATTTTTAAATTGCGACCCAGAGATGGGTCTTGACTCAAACATTCAGTCAGCGAAACTTTTTTTTTGTAGAGAAATGAATCCAACTGATGAAGATCTAAGTTGGATTCATTTCTCTACAAAAAAAATTATGGATTTCTTTCATGATATTCAACGCAACGCAGCTCAGGTTCCCATGAAATAAAAAGTTTGAAACCTTTATTTTTTTAATCTTGCACTGCATTATTTTTTTAACCAGAAATTTCGTTTTCTGATACTGTGTTCTATTTTTAACCTGATTTGTTTGTATCGACGAATTTCTAATAGTTTTTTTTTAATATTTAATCGATTTAAATATCAGGTACATTTCAACTCCTTTAGTTTTCGTCGAAACCTAATTGCGTCTAAAAAAAGGTGTAGATAAATTAATGTTTGAACTATTTTTTCTTGATCAACCCATCACTATATCACATCATTTTTTTTTCTTTTAAAAAAAATGTTTGAAATTATTTTTATTTCAACAACCTTTCCTGATAGAAACTTCTTTATTGCGAATTGATAAGAGTGCAATATTGAAAACAACCGACAGCAATATCGGAAAACAAACAACAAGTTTTGCGGTGCGAGCCACAAAAGACCAACTATTGAGTTGTGTTAGACTCAACTCGTCCGATTCTAACACGTTCAAATAGTTGAAGAGTGCTTGAACAAAAGTTGAGTTTGTGGTGAAAATGCTTCTTAAAAATTTCTACCAGATCATTTTCAACACCTGTAATTTTCTTCAAATTTTTTTCTATCCATCTATTATTTTCAAATCTTGAAATGTTCTCACTATGAGAACATAACATTCACCGATAAGGCCGTAGTAATTAATTTTAAACAAAAATTCACGGTGATTAATCTTAATTAATTATCGACAGTGTTACGGTTGTAGTTCTTCAACAGATGAAAAATTATGTTTAAATAGATATCTTTTGAAAGTTTTCGACAAAGTTGTTAAACAGCTGACTTTTTCAAAAAAAAATGTTATAGATTTTCACCTAATGGATGAATAACAACAAATATAGTAGTGTCTCGAACCATTTCTTCAGTTTTTTAAATGCTAATCTTCTGAGAAATTCAGGTATAAACTCCGGCCTAAAATAAAACTTATTTAGTTTAAATATTTTTTGTGAAATAATTCTACAAATATTCGCAATTTTGTATTTGGATAACTTTTTTTCTTCTAATTTTTGCAGAAAATGCTGAATTAATGCTTATGTGGATAAAATTTTTTTGATAAATTTTGAAACTTGTTAACAGCAAGTGAGATTTGAGAACTTTTGACAATGTTTGAAAAAAAACTGGATTATTGTAAGCTTGATGAAAATTATGCAGTCAGTGGAAAACAAAATTTCAGTGGAAAACAAAATTATTTACGTTTGTCAATAGTTTAATCATATAAATAATGGATTAAAGTGTAGCTTTGAAAAGTTGAAAAATAGACCGAAAGAAATGTTTTTCTTAAAGTACTGTAGCTTCATGATGCCTTTATATATTGAAGACAAGAAACGAGATATTCAATTTTCGTAGAACTACTTTGCCAGATCTACCCTAAAATTTTTAATTTGGTTTGTTCTAGCAATTTTTTTCAAGTTAAAAAATCCAACATATTGGAGGTTGATTTTTTTTGGGAAAAAAATAAACTATGTTCGAAATGCACATAAGTTAGTTATTTTTTAGTCTAAGTCGTGAAATTTTTTTCCATCTGGTGACAACTGTATTTGTGAGCACAGTAAGTTTTCGATACAAAAATAGTAATTTAATTTATTTTTTTATAATGCCTAAAGGAGTTTATAACTTATTTTGTATTTTGAAATAAAATGTGCGACACAAAATAGTAATTATGCAATTCAGTGTTCAAGAGAACATTTCGACACTGCAAACAGTATCGAAAAGTGTTACTTTTTAGCTTTGAATTCAGTGTCGGAAAGTCGGAAAGTACATTCAATTTTCGAAAGTTTGCATGGTTACCCACATGTTGTCTTTTGTTGAGTGAGATGTGCTTCTTGTTTGTTAATTAATGAATTTTCATGTGAAGTAATCGAATTTGCATAAAATTGTGTCTGCAACTCGTTGCAAAACTTGATTTTTTTTTCAGAACTCGACATAATTATCCAACTCGGCAAACCTCGTTGGATTAATTTACGACTCATGCTGAAGAAATCCACTTTTTGCAACTCGTTGTATAAATAACTATTTGCGCCAAATTCTCGATGATACAGCTACCGTCTACACTTTAAATACTACTAAATTTTTATTGTAATCTTCAAAAATCAACCAATCTGCAAAAATAAACTACAATTGAATATTTCAAACTGCTAGTTGTAATTGTAATCATGAATGTGTAAGAATATTATTGTCAATTGAACTATAAATAGCCTTTCGTGATTGTAGAGGTAACTTTATCATTTTGCGTGTTAATAACCTAAGATGAGAAAGTGAAATCACAGTTACATTCAGTAGCGTGAAATATATTTAGCAACAACTTAAAAACTGCCTAACTAGTATCTGATTCCAATCGATATGACATAAGGCGCCTCTCAATCTTAATGCGCATCTAGATTAACATATTCAATTGGACGTGAGAAACTTTCCCACAATGCAACAATGTTTATTTGCATCAGGAGACAAGTTCTGCTTAGTTATTAAAAGTGATTTTAGTTAATATTTCTTGCTTTTGCATTCAAATGAAAGCTCAGTAATATTATTGTTTTGAAAAAATAGCATTCTATTCGTGGTTATGGAAATCTTAATTCGATGTGAAAGAAAACCGATGGAAAAGTTCGAAAATCGTAAAATATTTATAGATACACGCATAATGTAATATAAAGCCACCTTCGCCAGATGTTTGTTGCGTGGTGATCGACTTCGGTAAACAACTTGAATCATTTGGCAGAGATAGGAGTTTATGATCGTGCGAACTGCTTCGAATAAAAAGCAAACATCGATTGAATGATTATCATAGACATTTCATAGCAAACATAGGTGTAAAACTATATTAAAAAAATCAATCAGATTTTCCGATCTTTCTCTGAGTTAAGAATCTCAGGATCGCTGATCTGAATTAGCATATCAGTCAGTCAGCTCAACAGCTGCTTGATCCAGACGCGTTCCCGCAGTGTAGGCTCAACGATCGCTGGATCAAAGAATCGATACCGTCTGGATTTGAATAGAAAAATGATTTAAAACGTCTAGACGGATACGGCCTGTTATAGAAAAATAACGAAACCCAAAATGTGAATATTTTGAATGAAATTCTAGCAAAATATTTTTTTTGGAAACCGAACCAGACGACAAACAAACATCCTTGTGGTTTCCAGCCGTCATTTTTGGGACATCGACTTCGATTGGGGGACAAATCCTCATCAACAATGTAAGAGCGAGCTAATTTTTCGTCTAGTCTCCACTAGAACAGGAAGGATTAGCCCATAAGATTTTTTTCTAGGGCTTAAGATTTATGGACGAAACATTTTGTTGTGCGAATATATAGCTGTTGCTAGGGGAAGCCGTTTTCGGTTGAGGGCAATATTCTGAATACAGCAGGTGATGTGATCAATCAATTTGGGGTAAAAGGTTGATATGTTCTAGATTTTTCTAGTCTAGATTCTTAACTTGATTTTCTCAGCCTGATCTTGGTTTCTGAAGAGATTCTACATCAAGGTTGCCAGAGATTGTTCAGCACGTATCCGGGCCGTACAATCCGGGCTATTTGATCTAAAAACCTGCAAATCCGGGCATATCCGGACAAATTTGGTCAAAATCTAGGAATAACTCATCGAGAATTCAGAGAAAATACTTGAGACAAACATTATTTTCTTAAAAATTCATCAACACATTTTATATCGTAGGCTTTATTAGGCCTATACTAGGCTTTCAAAAAACCTTTGATGATGATTTTTATGAAACTTGCTCGAAAAATTTCTTTTTGGGCGCATAAGTAAAACAAAAATTTACAACAGAATTTGTTTTTGTAATTGGACTTGAGAATGAGAATAAACCCGGGCAAAATCCGGGCTTTTCCAATGAAATCCGGGCAACTGGACCGGACCGGACTTTTCTCAAATTTTATTCTACTTTATTCTACATGATACAATACATTCAATCGGATCGATCAGTATCTTATAATCCAATTATTGGATATCGTATTTTTTAAATGAATTTTTTTTTTAACATAACAAACATAATGTTCAATTTCCAAGTTATCGTGAAACGGGGCATCATGTAACAGCAGAAATAGATGCAATATTTGTAAAACACAACACTTATTCAATTTTTATTTTATTATAATGTAATAAAGTTATCATTTCACGATAACAAAATTATGATGACATAGTTTCTCACATCGTGAGATTTTTTTTTTAAGTCTTTGATTCTCAAAGAAAATTTAAAAAATCGAGCAATAGATTATTTTTACATTTTTCGATGCCGTAAAAAACTTTACCTAGTATGGCTAATTACTATTAGCTTAATGATATCACCTACAAATTTAAAATTGCTTTTATTATCCTTTGCCATTGCCATAAAAAATGATTTCAAATGGTTAGCAATGATGTGTACATCAAGAAAAAAAGTAGAAATGAAATTGTTAATTGCATTTAGGGTCAAGTGGGGTAATTATGAACACGGGGTAATTCCGAACAAGTGCCATACGCGCTGCTGTGAGGGATGAATGATCACAAAAAGTTCCAAAAGTGATAGTTTAACATCCAATTGATAGCTATAAGCTGTTTTTGATCTGTTTTCAAATCCTTATGATATCATTTCAGATGTTTTAAAAAACCATTACCCCGTGAAACGGAAATTGTTTTCGACAATGTTCAATGTTTTGAATATCTGATCATAGGAAATCCAGCTGGAATGTTGTAATCACTTGTTTTACATATAGTTTTTGATGCTTTGTCTGGATTTTGAAGAAATTTTGAAAAATTTTATTCCCACTGATTAACAGATAAGTGTTTATATTTACCCCATAGTTTTCGTCCTATGGGGTAATTATGAACACATATTCTTATTCATTTCCTGACATTTCTTTGGCTTTTTGATGGTCTAATGTCTTATTTATCAACTTTGGGGGCCATTCACTAATTACCCAAACATTTCTAGACCCCTTTCCCCCTCCTCCCCTTGTGAGAAATTTCTAACAAAACTACCCCCCCCCCCCCCTTCTGTAAGATCTTAATAAATTTAGGACCGTGAAGAAATTCTACCCGGGAAACATCAACACTCGGCATTCTGTATCACAGAATGTATGTATGTATGTTAGTTATCCACCATGGGTGCACGGATTCACCGCAGTTTCTGCCTAAGTATATGCTCACATGCCTTCTTAGATAATTAGTTTCGACAATTCTCCAAAGCACACGTACACCGTACCCGGACCCCATGGCTCCGTATGAACTGTTGTGGATGAATGTATTCTGGTGATGTTGGTATATTTTGGAAGAACGAGTCAATCAGAGGGATAGTTTATTTACAGGTATTCCGGCATCCGTCTTTATACCTGGCCAGCTGGCAACTGATTGAACATTGTTATTATATAGTCAGTAATAAGAAGAAACACATCTTACCTGTCGGCCACTTATGGGATTCGAATTCAAAGGTTTTCTTGCCGCTACCGGGAATCGAACCCAGTACGCCTGGCATACCAAACCCGGACTCGCGTCAGCCTATCCGCTAGACCACATCAGCGCTCACAGAATCCTCTGGACCAAATTCAATAAATTTCATTTTTAAGTGAGGTCCGCAATGTGTTAAGTGTTGAGTTTTGAATTTTCGAGAAATTGATTTTTTTTTTTCTAAAAATGGGATTCGGATTTAGAAAAAAATGCTATGCCAATGAACGCAATTTTATCAAAACTGAAAATAAATTTTCAAAAATGAAAAGAAGTGAATAAAACAGAAATTTTGAAAAAAACCTCAATGCATAACCACATTTAAACAATTCTTAATTTTGTTTAAAAAAATAGGAATAATTTTTTTGGTATTGATTTGTTCGAATACATGTGTTTTTTAATTAAGTTCAAAATGATGTAGATGATTCATTCCACCTGATATACAATTGCCCATCGTTTACTCAATTACGTTTTCGTATTTTAGGACAACACGTTTTAAGTGAATCTAATTTTAAAAAATTAAACCATAAGAACATACTTTCTTTCCTCATACTTTGTGGAAAAGAGCTATAAACTTCGAGAATTTGAATCCCCCTCATGGGATCTAGGTTTTCTCAGGTAAATGATGAAATCAATATATATATATAAAATACCAGGCACAATTTTCCCGTATGTTAGGATAACGTGCCGCTATTGAGCCAACCCTCTTCTGATACGTGATTGGTGAGGAAAACTTCTGCGGTTTTTTTTTTGAGAAAATAGAGCTACAAATTTGAAATTTCGTACAGGTGATAAAAAAATTAATTAGTGTTAATATTTTTCAAACTAGTCGATCATATAGAACTGATAAGCCTTGCAAAAAATGACTGTCCGAAAAGATTTTAATGATTGTTTTTGTGAAACCACCATCTTAAAAAAAATAGAATTTTATGTATATGTAAACGTGTCAATTTCATGATATCTTGCACGTACGTGAAAAGCCTAACCCACGACATTTAGGTGAAAACTTGATGTTTGCTGCGCAGAACATTTAAAACTGATGTAAAAACCATCGAGTAGCCTAACTCGCCTAAAATTTCACACGTATGGAGAGGTCCTATCAAATAAAAATGATCTGCAACGACATAAGGACACAAAGGAAAAAAGAAACCAACCAACCCGTAAAAGATGCATCAAAAAATTGAACTACCAAAACAAAAGATAGGAAAAATCAATAAAAAAAGAACACTAAATAGCTATTTTTGTTTTGCTTTACCTCTAAATTTTGATTACATTTGTTTATTCTACAAGTTTTATACATGAATTGAATGGAGTTTTTATAAAACAAACAATTTTCTTATTACTGCTAATTATTTTCATTATTTGGTGTTGAATTGAGATTTTCTGACACCATATAAATCAAATTGGACAGGTCTCGGGGTAAATATGAACAGCGTTCGGGGTAATTATGAACAGGTTTTGGGGTAATTATGAACATAATTTTTTAAGTAAAAAATCACCATACACTGCTTACTATTGGTAAATCTAACGTATAAATACTGTTACTTTTCAAAAAATTTATACCAAGTCCGTAATCCGTGTTCATAATTACCCCCTAGAGAGGGGGGTAAATATGAACAGACGGGGTAATTATGAACAGACGTCTCAAGGACGTGAGTTGCGACCAAAAAAAAAAAAGTTGCTCTACAGAATGATGAAGAGCACGGAAACATTCATTGTTGGCAGCTTTTCAGAGTATATATTCAGAAATAAACATATGGTGGCTGTAAGTGTGCCAAATGAAGAAATTTTGTTCATAATTACCCCACCTAGCCCTACCTGCCTGTTACAAGTTTGTTACTTTATGACATTTTTAAATTATTCCTTCTACTTTCTAAGCAATAAATTGTTTGTTTGTTTTGTTGTTTTATTTGGGATTTTAAGCCTCTTGCGTTTATTCATCCCATGATCATCAATAAACTTCCATACAATTCTTGTATAAACTACAAATAAACCCGAGTAATTACAAATGATATCTATCAAATTCAAAACACAATAGAGTTTTAACAAAGCAAGATGATTTACAACATTAAAAAAGCTCTCCCACTCTCAAAATAGGAGATTCCATTCAAAATCAATGTAACATACGACATAATTTCAAAAATACTCCAGTGATTCTCATGAAAAAATCAACATAACGGAAAGTTCAATGTTTTTCAGATGGAAGTGATTACCATTTAAAATGAAATGGATTTACATTCAGCATAACAGATTGCTGGATTTAACCCGGCTTACCCAGATTTTTAATGAAAATTTCGAGACAAGTCATGCCCGTCCCGTAGGCCCGGATATTGTAACAAACTGACCGGATTGTGCCCTGTTTTTTTCGCATTATTGGAAAAATTGAACAAAAGTCTTTAATTCACTTTTGATTTTTAAGTTCAAAAACGAGGTTTCAAAAGATTGTTTCATATGCTTGAACAAAAAAAATTGAATTTTGGAAAATTTCATATGTGTTTGTGCTTTTTTGAAAATAAAAAATCTCCTTGAATTCATTGTATAAATTCCTGTAATTTGCTCTGATTTGTCCGGGTTTAGATCTGTTTTTAATAGATAATTTTAAACAGATTGCTTATTTTTCATGTTTAAAAAGATGTCTGGTTACTACATACATTCAGAACCGCTATAAGTCTTCGGGCCCCCCTAATTTTTTTTTTATTATTAGTGATTATTAGTGAATATTATTATTAGTGATATATCTGCAGAAAATTGTTAAATTTGTTTTTTTTTGTAATTTATTTGATGTTATAAACAAACTAAATTTCTGCTTAACACTGTTTTTGTTATTCATTTTTTTCTGATATATGCTGAAACATTTAATTTAATTCAAAATACCATGTCAAGTCGAAACCAAAGAGAATAAATTTAATATTTCGATTATTTCATAAGCACGTTTGAAAAGCCAAACGAAGATAAACATTTAAACTTAAACAGAATGGTATGGATATGCAAAAATTAAATAATCGTAGGAAGAGTGCAAATACAACATAAAAAGATCTAAAAGGAAAAAATTGAGATTAGATTGAAAATAAAATTGCTGATCGCTGAAGAGAACAATTCCGATTAAAAGGCCAACCTCACAATAAAAATCCAGTTGAGAAAGTCAAAGTTAAAACTGACAATCAAAATTCATTATAAGAAATTTACTTTTGAATTACTATTTAGAATTCTATTTTCAAATTTCTGCGTTGACTTAAGCCACTATAAGCCAAGTGGTTTGAACATTTAGTATTATAAATTTTAAATATAAAATCTCTTTAAAAATTCCGAAAACAAATTCTGATAAAGATTAAAAATTTGAAATAAATTCTTAAAATAGTACCAATATTCCTTGACAAAACTCAGAAAGTAGGATCACAATTGAGGCCCTTGGAGCCAAAGGGGTGTAAGAGCATGAAAGCTTATTTCGAGAAAACAGGTTTTTAAGTTGTTGTGTTTGGCAATTTTCCATATATTTTTCGAAAATTAGAATTTAACTTTGGAACGTAAAAGTATGTAAATAAAATTCGAAATTCTGAAAAAAATCATCAAATATAGTTAGGAATATGAAGAATCGTTTGGCATCATTCACTCAAATCGACCATTTTGTCACTTACACCCCTTTGGCGCTGAGGGCCTCAATTGAGATATGAAAATAAAAAATTAAATTAAAAATTTATGTTAAGATTTTTTTTATTACTCGAAGTCAACATTGAAATAAAGAACATGAGTTCAAAACAAGAATTCAAAATCCGAAAACTACTTGAGGTTTAAGAAGGAGATCAAATTTGAACTGAGTTAAAAAATAAAGAGTTTTAAATTAAAATAAAAAGCGCATGAAATGGTTTAGTAGGTATTCCAGATAAAAGTTCTCAATCAGTTTAGAATTAAAAAAAACAGCACTTATTTATATTTGAAAATCAATGAATAATCTGTTTAGAGAGATTTTTTTTACTAATTTGTTCATTGAAATGTCTTAAACCTTAAGGAATACAATCAGCAATGTAATTGTGCCTCTAAAGTAAATATATACAAATTCATTGGCTACGCAAAGTATTATTGTGATTTCTTATTTCCATCCTAAGGTTAAACAGCTTTTTAATTAACAGACAAAAACCCAGGATATCTCTTCTTGTTCTTGTTCTTGTTCACTTGAAATGCACTGCAAGAACCAAGCAATGTTTAAAATCCATAGTTTTTTTTTTAATAATTTTAACTGCATCTTTGGTGATTTAAAAAAAAACAACTTTGTTTTCCCATACAAATTTCCATGCAAAATTTAAACTTGGTGCGCTAATTCAGCACACAACGAATCGTTTCCAACATTGTTACAATTATTCTCGCAGTAAGCAACCAAAAAAGTTATGGGAGTTGTAAAAAACCAAAAATTTGAAATTTCCACACAAAGCTGACAGTAATATTACATCATCTAACGGTTCCTTGGAGAATTTTTTTTGTATACATAACTATACGCTAAATTATAAACTATGGATTATTTTCTAATTTTCTAAATTGAAAATAATGATTTTCATTAAAATCATTGAAATAGCCGTTTAACCTGAAAGCCAACCTTTCATAAATGTTACTATTCTTGGGATAAAAACCATCATTTAGGTTTTTTTGGGTCTGTTCACATAAAAATGTCCAGTTAAAAACAAATAACACTCATAGCCAAAAAAGATTTATTATTCTTTTCGATAAATTCAAGAATTAACAAACTGCTTTTCAATTACGTAGATAAAAGTTATTCTTAAGTTTCAATCTTTCAATATATCGTTAAATCATAAATTGACACATAAATCATCAAGAACATCGTTCTGGAATTTTCAATTCAGAAAATAAAAACTTTAACTTCAAAACTTAAAAATACTGCATTAAATAAGTAAAATATCTACGCCAAAAATCCTGAAAATTGAAAAACTTTCGATCTGAATTGAAATTTCCTCAGCACTTGAGCAAGGCCGGGTTATTTAGCAATTTTTTTTAATATTTTTGATTACATTTCGAATGATTTGCCAGATTTTGTTTATCAGCTCTTGTTTTAGTGATATGGCGCGTGGAAACTTTAAGATTCATCTATTTTGAATAAAATCGATAACTGACGAACCAAAAAATCTACATGAAAAACAAAAACTGATTTTGAATCTATTTATTACTGTTTATTAATCAAGGATTCAAATTGTGCCTAGATATTATACATTCAGAGTTAGAGAGCTTTGACAAAATTTTATTCTTCAATTTTTCGTAGTTTTAATAGATAAGATTCCCACTATTTCAGACATCGCTGAATAAAGTCTTTGAGTAATTTATATTAAAGATTTTAATTCATTCAAGAACTTTGTTTGAGAATTTTCTAAGGTTCGATTTGGATTAAAGTTTCATAAAATTTCGTCAAAATTGCCTTTTCTGCGAAATCGGGAAAAAAATAACCAATAAAAACCTTCTATAACTTTTTTCTCAGAAGTCAAAATTATTCGCGATCCTGGAGAAAGTTGATTATTGAATAAAAATCTTTAATATCTCAATCTTTGTTATCCTCTTCAGTTTTGTCCAAAAACGTGCTAAACTGATTAAATGCGTTTCTAATCCTATTCTAACGTTATTTAAAAAACAAGAGCTGCTAGAAAAAAAAACTAATTACATATTTGGAATTAGCGCCCCAAAATTAGTTTAAATCAGTTCATAAGTTCTTGGCACCTCGGAAAAATGAAAATTTGGTTTCCTTGTTTTACCATAATGTATTAAGTAGACATAAGAGAGAATACTTGATCCCTGACTCCTTCGCTATATCTCGAAACCGAAATGTCTCACAAATATCAAATGTTCTAGAAAAATGTGCTAAATAGAACAAAACTGCCAGCCTGTTATCCCAAAAAAATTAAAAATTTAATGTTATGAGCTATTGAACTTTGTTTGAAAAATTTACCAAAATGTAACTTGAAGATCTTTTTATTCACTTTAAAAAATTTCCCACATGAAAAAAATATTAATTCCAATATATCAATCGTTGGAGCATAATTTAAACTTCAAAATGCAATATTTTCAAAGCTATAGTGAACTTTAAATTTTTCAAGAATTTTTTTTTCTTAAATGTATGTAGATAATGGGTTTAATTGGTCCCTTAAGGTCCATTGCTCAGTACGAAGCTACCAATATTTGTTCCATAACAATTATTTATCTAGTAATTACCTGATGAAAAGGACTCAAAAAACTGTTTTTATCTAAACATTAGAAAACTGCGCCTCTAAGTGTGCAATGAGTAGGGGAGAATGAGAATACTTGATCCCTGGGGATTCTTGATTCCTTAGCTATATCTCGAAACTGGAATGACTTACAAGGATCGAATGTTGTAGTAAAATGTGCTAAATGGAGCAAAACAACTGTGCTTTAAACACAAAAAAAATTTAAAAAAATATTTTTTTGAGTTATTGAGCTTTGTTTGATAAAATTTTACAAAATGCGACTTGAAGATCTTTTTTATCACTTTAAAATGTTTCTTAAGTGAAAAAAATAAAACAAAATTATATATTCCAGTACATAAATCGTTTGCGTGTAATATGAACTTCATAATATACCAGACATATTTCCAAAACAATAGTAAACTCTCAACATTTTTCAGATAAAGTTTTTTTAAATGTTCATTATGGGATCAAGTGATCTCTAGAGTTCAAAAGGTTTTTTTTCTTCTAAATAGATCGTGATCATTGCAGATTTCAAGATTACGATTTTTTATCCAAAAACAACAATTATCCGGCAAATAGGGCTAAGAATGTTTACTTTCTTTCGAATTCAGAAAATAGCGCCTTAAAGTATGCAATGAAACTAGGGTTGAGACTTAGTTTTTGAATTTTCTTCTTCTTACATTTATAAATTGTGAAATGAAAAAAACTTGACCGAAATAGACAATTCACATTCTATTTTAAAATTATGTTTGATTTTTTTCCAAAGACTAGGGTCCCCAGAATGAAGGATCAATTCTCCTTCAACAAAGGATCAAGTTTTCCTTAACTTAAAAAAAATCGCATTTTTTTTAACTTTTACGAAAATGCTTCTAAAAAAATTTTCTAAAAAGATATGATAAAAATAAGAAAAGAGGATCAAGTATACAATATTTTAGAATTCTCTTTGTCTGACACTTACAAACTGTGAAATGGAAACTAATATGGAAACTTGGAACTTTTATTTTTAGATTTTGCATGATTTTTGTCAAAGCTTAGGGCACCCTGATTTAAGGATCAAGTCTCCTTTAATAAATGATCAAGTGTCATTTGCTTTTGACTTTGGTCTTTCCCTAAATTTTTCGGAAAATTTACATAATTCAATTAATTTGGCCCCATAAAAATAATCTACAATTTAGACGATTGGGCCTAGTCCCTTATTATCTTCTTTTTTAAAATTGTGAATTTATTGAAACCTTTCATTCTTTGGGAGTAGGAAATCTTGTTTATTTTATTTCAAAATTTACAAATTACAATTTTCCCTTCTTTTCATCTAAAGAGAAACTTTCACTTACCAATTATATCCAGAAATGCGTTCCATTTGTCCTGCAGGAACGAGCTGGAGTGCAGCAGTTCGGGAGTACTGCTGTTGTTCGTTATGTTGGCGAAAGGATCAAACATGATGGAGTCACGAGCGATCCTACGATCGGCTAAAGATTTATCCCAAGAAAACACAAATCACTCTCAGATTTATTTGACGATGTATTTTTTCAACCACAATTTCCACAATCCACAAGGATCGATATGATGTTATTTGAAATTTTCCCCAAAGGATCCTCCCACTATCACTCCACCCCTCCGAAAATCGCTTAGCGTGTAAAGCCTAGACCCGAGAGTAAGCTTAGGCTTATTTCCTTAACTTAACACCCCGGTAAACTCATAAGCGTCGTAAATGCGTCGTTAATCGCCGGCTGTCCGAAAGCAACTGATTTTGCAGATCGCGCGTTCTACACCCCTGAAAGATCTACAACTGCTCGATCGGGGGGCGCTTATTATTATTGGTAAGGTAAGGTAAGGTAGTTCGTTTGGCTTGAGTCTAGTTGTTTCTCCTCCATCTATTGCTGCAGAGGATCGGTGATTTGCAGCGACGTTTGGTGTGCGTCAGTTCTTTGAAGCTGATTTTTTTCTTCTTCAAACCGATATCGAAAAAAATGACGGATAGATTCGAATTTTTGTGGGCGCTGATGGTTTCTGGTGAAGAAGCTGCCGGGTGACGCTTTTTTCGCCAGTGGTTTTTTTTGCGTCGTTTGGAAACGAACGTTAGAAGTCGTTTTGTTTATCACTTATGACGCTCCAAATTCCCCTTTCCCGGGAGCTTTATTGGATGGGCGTGAAAGTGATCGGGAGTTTGGTGTTTAAGAGTAAACACCATTAAACACCGAAACTTTCCGTTGCAAATGATGGTAAACAAGAGGTAAACAGTCGCTCGTTTTGATTCTTCAGTTAAGTTTATTTTAAGAAACACAATTAATTTCGAATTGATTAAATTTGCTAGGATGGGTTCGAAAGTATATCTGTTCTTTTGGTGCTGTCGTTAAAGTTAGGCAAGGTTAGGTCTAGCGTGACTGCAGCTGCAAAAAATATTGCACAAATAATTTGATCATTATTTAGAAATATTAAACGCGAATGAGTCAGGTGACTGGATGGGGTTCTCACGGTAAAAAATATTGAGGTCTAGGTATCATAGAGTCAGGGGTTGAAGCCATGACAAAAAACTTTACACCGTTTTCAGTTGTATCTGAATGAGGATATTTTGTGCCAAATAAGCGTGACCTAAACTGAATCACAATAAGATAGGTACTTTTTTTTTAAATAAAGCTTGTATTTCGCAGTAAAAAATGAAATGATTCATCTATATATATAAAAATGAATTTCTGTCTGTCTGTCTGTCTGTCTGTCTGTCTGTCTGTCTGTCTGTTCCCTATAGACTCGGAAACTACTGAACCGATTTGCGTGAAACTTGGCAGGTGGGGGTATTGGAAGCAGGGGAAGGTTTCTATTATGGTTTGGGACCCCTCCCTCTCTCAATAAGGGAGGGAGGGGCCTCCCAAACAAAAGACAATTTATTGTATAACTCGAGCACCCATCAAGCAAATGGTATCGAAATTGGCACGGGGTGGTATTTGGGTATGAGGAATATTTCTATGAATATGGGGTATCCCTCCCTCCTCTCAGTGTGGTGATATGAAGGGGGGAGGGGGGCTACCTTACAATTTTTCATATAACTCGAAAACTAATCAAGATATTGGAACCAAATTTGACACGGGAAGGTATTTGGATACGAAAAATATTTCAATGATTATTTGAGACCCCTCCCTCTTTGCAGTAGAAAGGGGGAGGGGGCTCTTTCACATTTTTTATATAACTCAAAAACTAATAAAGCAAATGGAACCAAATTTGGCATGGGAGGGTATTTGGATACGAACATTATTTCTATGATTATTTGAGACCCATCCCTCTTTCCAGTAGGGAGAAATAAAGGTGGGAGGGGCCTCTTTTATAATTTTTTACACATCTCAAAAACTAATTAAGCAAATGGAACCAAATTTGGCATAGACGGGTATTTGGGAACGTGACATGTTCTAATGATTGTTTGAGACCCCTTTCTTCTTCCAGCGGGGAGAAAAGAAAGAGGGATGGGAGTTTCATACAATTTTAACAGCAAAACTCAAAAACTACAACAGCAAATGGAACCAAATTTGGTATGGAGCGATATTTGGGTACGAGAAATGCTTCTATGAATATTTGGTATCCCTCACTCCTTCAAACAGGTGGATGAAAAGGGGGAAAGGTCTCCATTACAATTTTCAGTATAACTGGAGATTTGATCGAGCAAATTTGGCATGTGAGGGTATTTGAATACGATAAATGTTTCTGTCATGAATTGAAGCCCCACCTTTTTTCAGCGGAAAGATATAAAGAGGGAAAGGGGAGCTTCCATATAATTTTTCTGCATAACTCGAGAATTAATCGAGCAAATGAAACCAAATTTGGCATCAAAAAGTATTTGAGTACGAAAAATACTTTTTCCATGTGAAACAATTCCTTTCTTGCAATAGGATGATAGAATTGGGAATATAGGAAGGGAAGAGGAGGCTTACATTTAACTTTTTTTTACAAAATCCGAGGAATGGACAAAACTTAACATGGAAAATCATTTTGGTATGATTCTATGATTATCTGACATGACCATCCTCCTTTCAGTGAGTAGATACATAGGAGGAGGGAGGTTAGCCCAATACAATAATGTTAGCATAAGTTCTCAATTTATGCTAACGAAGCCAACAAATGGAAACAAATATGACGTGGAAAGGTTCTTGGTTACGAAATATGTTTCTACGATTGTTATAGATCCTTACGCTTTACAGAGTAGAGAGGGGAAGAAAGGAGAGGGTTCCTTATAAATTGTGTTGGAACTATATTTGATATAAGAGGATTTTTGGGAACGAAAAAAATAGGTACGATTTTTAAACATCACAACCTTCATACAGCAAAGAGTGAAGGTAAGGACAGGGTAGGTGCTCTCTTATCAGTTTTTCAGCATAAATCCAGAACATATCAAGAAAAAACAACCATATTTTATAAGTTAGATTGTTTGCGTACGGTTAATTTGAGACCCTCCAGACAGATTAAAATTATCAGATCCTTAACACAAATTTATAGAGCAAGATTTAGAATATTTGTTTAAGTTATCTTCGTGTTGCAATTCGAAACTCCAGCTGCAGCTCTCATTTTATAGCGGTTGCTTATAAATGATGTTTTAATTTGATTGAAAATAATGCCGATAAAACAATAAAAATTTGAATAATTTAAAAAAAAATCATTTGATTTTGAAAGGTGTAGCAAAGCACACCGGGTCAGCTAGTTTCAAATATAAATAAAATGGTAATTTCCATGGTATTTGAGATAGAAATTTATTCATGCATCGAACACATTGAGCAAATTACAAATATTCTTATACATTTTCTCCTTTGTTTTATTTGATCCTGTTGACATCCGGCACCGTTCTAAGTTTTACAACGGAATAACAAGCCCTATATCACATTCCATGAAAAGTCCCGGAAAGGTGGAAAATTGGGATAAAAAGAAAACGCACTTATTGGCGAAAACTAAAAATTGCATATACGTCACTTCGGCATACTACAGCATGGCAGTATGACCTATAAAAAATGTGATAATCTGTTATTACAAAAACACTTTTTTATATTGACATGATTTAAAAAGTTTTTTATTCAAAACATACAAAACCAACTCAAAATGGGTCACAAGTCCATCAATTTTAATACGACTTTCTTAAAAATTGATACACGAGCAGGTAGAAGTTGAGGACGTGTAGATTAAACCTTTACTTCCCACGAGGTTTTTCACGTTTTAAAAATAGAAATATTGATTAACAACTACAGTTCTAGAACAAAAAATGCGTTATTTTAGTCTAAATTCATGATCCAGTTGATAAATTTGGGTTTTGAGGTGGATCATATATGTGCAAATGGGAAGATAACAATACAGAGGGTGCAAATGAAAAATAAAAAAAATAACGGCAAAAATACATGGAATTTCATCACTTCTTTGATTACAAACTGAAACGATCCTATTTTGTAAAATATTTCTTGGGTATCAAAAGTCAAACTATTGAAATTTTTGAAATTTTCAGTTTTGCTTTGAATAATGGCCGCAATGACACTTTTCGCCAAAGAAACAAAACATGCCGTTTTTCAAAAAAAAAATCACGAGCTTTAGCAAATATTTTGAGACATGTGGTCATTTCAGTAGATGAAATACCTTTCCTGAAGAGAAAAAACTTTTGACGGAATCATTTTCATGAGTATTGATAAAAAACTTAGGAAGATGAAAAATACCTTTTGTTCCCAGTGTATCATCTATGATCCACTTAACTTAATCGAAAATTGTTATGTTTAAGTGGAAATCTAAGCAAACCACCATTTTATTTCGCTTACACAAGCAATTTTCTGCACGTAACTATTTTTAGTTGAGGATAGTTATGAAAACTTGTGAAATTATTGAACATCAAATGACGACTTGATTCAAATTTCAAAAAAATACAACTTTTGCCCACCTTTTGATCTGCCGAGCAATACCTAGTAAATCCATTTTCCTAAAATTTTGTGCAATGATTCTTCATTCATACCTGCACATTCGATGAGAAAATGGTGTTGGTCCAAAGCGCCCAGTTCAAATGCGAGCTATGTGAAGTTTTGGATCACCTGTGCTAACATGGGAAGGAAAGGGTTAAGGTTGCCTGATTTTTTTTCAGCACATATCTGGGCAATTTTATCTAAAAACCTGGCAAAATCCGGGCATATGTTTACGAACTTGTCGACCAAAAATCCGGGACTTGCTCATAAAATTTCGTTTTCGGACGCATAAATAAAAAATCGAGGGAGAATCGAAAACCGAAAGCCGCTGAGACGGCAAAGAGAGTTGCCGGTAGTTTCAAGCGAAACCCTAACCTCTCTCTCCGAGATGCCGAAAATAAGCTGGGTGTATCGTCTACAACCGTGCATCGAACAAAAAAACGAGCCGGACTATCGACTATCAAGAAGGTAGTGACTCCTAATCGCGATGATAAACAAAATACGACGGCCAAAGCGCGATCCCGGAGGCTGTACACGACGATGCTGACGAATTTTGACTGCGTGGTAATGGACGACGAAACCTACGTCAAAGCCTACTACAAGCAGCTTCCGGGACAGGAGTTTTATACGGCAAGGGGAAAGGTAGCAGATATATTCAAGCACATGAAACTGTCAAAGTTCGCGAAGAAATATCTGGTTTGGCAAGCCATCTGCACTTGTGGCTTGAAAAGCAGAATTTTCATAGCTTCCGGGACTGTCAACCAAGAAATTTACGTGAAAGAGTGTTTGAATAAACGTCTGCTGCCTTTCCTGAAGAGACACGGTTGTTCCGTACTGTTTTGGCCGGATTTGGCATCTTGCCATTACGGTAAAAAGGCCATGGAGTGGTACGCCGCCAACAACGTGCAGATGGTTCCAAGGACAAGAGCCCTCCCAACACGCCAGAGCTCCGCCCAATTGAGAAATACTGGGCTATTGTCAAGCGGAACATAAAGAAGACCAAAAAAATTTCTAAGGACGAGCAGCAGTTCTAGGCAAACTGGCTTTCTGCGGCGAAGAAGGTGGACAAGGTGGCTGTACAAAATCTGATGGCAGGGGTTAAGCGTAAGGCCCGGCAACTCGGATTTGAAAAAGCGGAAGCCTAACTGAATATTTTTCCTGAATTTTATACTAATTAAACTTGAAAAAGAAATTTCATTTGATTTTTTAAATAAACGATTTCACTGATTTACACGCGTTTTCCCTTGACCAAATTTTGACCGTATCACCCTTTATTACGTTTAAATTTTGAATCTAGAACTAAAACTATGAAACTATGATCTTCTGCAATTTTAATCCTTAATGTAGTTCTCACATCATATGTTTATCATGATTATTAAACTTAAATTCGTGGTGAACCTGTATCTGAACTTTTTATTTGAATTCCGGATCTGATTTCTGCCTTTTGAACTTAAGTGTAAACAAAACCACACCAAAATTAAAAGGTTTAAACAAATTGTGTCCGTATAGAACAGTTAACAAATTTTTATAGAATTATGACCACAGTGATAACAGCATACAAGATAAAGGTTAGATACCAGCAAAACTTCCCCTAAGATTCTGAACTCTCAGGAACACATACTGTATAATGCAATATATCCCTTGAGGAAGGCCAATCTCAAAGGCCGAAACGTCGGGCAAATTGTAAATTTTAGTATTTGCTTCCTTCTGACTGAAATGCCAATTTAAATTATAAAGAACTTAAGTTTAAAATCTGAATTCCGAATTTGACTACGATTTTAATATTAATATTAATTATGGACAAACAATCGAAATTTGTATCAAAACCCCTAAACCAGGAATATCTTGTTTGAATTCTGGATTTTCGCCTTTTAATATGAATTCTTTCTTCAGTTATTTATTTGAAATTCAATTTGTAATTTTGATGAAACTGTTTCGGATTTTTCAATTCTGGATAATCATTATGAAACTTTTTTAAGTTCCAATTCTGCAAACGAATCAAAAGTTGAAATGTTTTAATAGTCGTTATTTTAATTTTTTTTTCACATTCCGAAATGATGAGTTTTGAATATGGCAAATGCATCTAGTGGAGGTTTCAAATGTTAAACCAAGATTCGAATCAGGTTTCTTTTCCTAAAAATGATCCAAACTGGATTTCAATAGCAAAAAAAACTGAATGAAGAATCCGAAATCTTATCACAGACATCCAATTTGATTATTTTTAAGCAAATTTGGTTCAAGTATTCCAGAACTATTCTTACCTAAGCTTACCAGATAAGTTTCTGCTTATATCCGGGCCGTACAATTTCGGGTTATTTTCCCCAATATCATAATCTCTATATATAAAAAGAAATTTCTGTGGGTTTGTTTGTATGTTTGTCCTCTATAGGCTCAGCTGTTTTAGCATGTACAGAGCGGAATTTTGGCATGGATACTCAGGGTTGCCAACATTTTTTTCAAAAATCAGTGAACTGGTGAAAAAAAATCAGGCAAAATCAGGCTAAGATAAAGTAACGAAATTTGCGCTAAAAGTGATGACTTTTTTTTTGGTCTCTCTAATATGTGTTGTGAGCATAATTCTATCTACTGAATCAGAGCATCAAAGCAATCGACAGATTCCCTTTAATTCCCTTTTTTTAAATAAGAATTCAAGGGAATCTTTCGATTGTGTAAGACTGGCTGCAAAGATACCGTCACTTCAAGATAAAGAAGTGGGCTTTGCCGCGAACATTAATTCTTCTATACGGACTTTCGATGTTCGCAACGCCACCTTAAGAGTTGGGGCAACAAGATTCATGCATCTAGCCATGGTAACCAATGTGTGTCTTGGAAAAACAAATTTGCTTTAAAAGTATATCTGTTGGAAGTGAGCACTTCAGAGCCATCTACAATGCTTTAAATGATAAAAATATATTTTGGTTGACCTTTTGGACGAATTATTACCCATACATTGCCATCCGGAAAAAAATTGATTTGAATTTGAATTAAACCGAAACTCTGCTTTTCTAATTTTACTCTGTTCGAGGAGAAAATCATCTATTGAATACTCAATTGGGATTCTTTTTTTTTTTTTCATAAAAACAAGTATGTTGAAATTGATACCAACAGTGCGAATACGAACAACGGTTGCTTTGATAATTTTGTATGTTATTTGACGTTGAAGTTGTTGAATACTCAAACCATTGACCCCCATGGAGGGTGTACAAGCTATTTTAGTCGCCTGTTATGATACCCCTTCTCAGAAGGGAGCAGCACTGAGCGTATAGAAAGATTTTTCGATAAGTTACATGGGTCTGCTGGCTGTTAGCCAATCGGAAGATTTACGATGAACCCCTAATAATCCTTAGGGTCGGCAGGCTTACACAAACCTAAGTTGCAGGGAAATTCGGGAGAGCTAAAGAAAACTCCTCAGATAAAGTTCGGTACTGTTTAATGTTGCAGTTTTGATCACCCACCACTTTCTTAACTTAGCTAGCTAACCTTATTCTGTGTACTGGTTCCTTCCTTGACGTCGAGCTCGGGTTCGGTGAGGTCGGCTTGGAAGCTGGCTGGCTCTAGCCGGTCGTGTTGTTGTACCCGGCCCCACCTTGGGTGCTGAACCGGGCACTGATGGTCCTTTGACGGCAAGCAAGCGGCGTGGATGATGAGTATCTGACCCCACCTTGGGTGCTGAATCAGGTACGAGGGTAAGTGGCACCGGCGGCGTTCGGTCGATGTTATCGGTGGCGCACTAGGTCCTTCGACGATGAACGGAGCGCGTGGTGACGTCGTACCTGGTCCCACATTGGGTGCTGAACCAGGTACGGAATTGAGTAGCACCGACGGCGGTACACTGTGGCGCTCTCAGGGCTTGGTTGATTAAAATCAATCCGAAACAGCGGGGTCCTGGTAAGGTTCAGGATCAGATAAAAAGGGTATTTTTGGGCAGGGGCAAAATGGCGTGGGGTTACCTAGAGTTCCAATCACAAGCGACTCGAGATTGGCCCTTCCTTCTACTTGCGTTGGAACGGGAGGTCCAACAACAAAAAAGTTGAGACGGAAGGTCTTTAACTTGCATTGGAACGGGAGGTCCAACAAGAAAAAAGTTGAGACGGAAGGTCTTCAACTTGCATTAGAACGGGAGGTCTAACAAGAAAAAAGTTGCGACGGAAGGTCTTTAAGATAAAATACATGTAAGAAATTTGGAACAACTAAATCAATAGATTAGATACAGTAAATGGGAAAAGAGTAAATAATCGTTTAAATTAAAAAAAATAGTGCAATTATTAAAAAATCTTCAACCTCTATATTTTAAGGGAGAAATATGATATCGTAAACGGTTAGAAACTTATGTTCTCGGACCATCTAAAAGTAGAGACAAACGATAACCATTATTCGCTATCCATATAAGGAGAGAGAGCTTCAACGATGTAATTGATCGAAACAAAATGTATAATTATCAGGCAAATATCGCCGTATCAGTCCAAGCCTTCAAAAGCAGCATTATAAAAAGAGGTAAAGAAAATTTCAATAAAAAATATGATTGCACAACCATGTTCACAAAAAATAGATAAAATAGATACATCAAAACATTTTGTTTCTGTTTTTGTATTTTTCGCCTCCTGCTATTCTTCGCTTTGCAGATCACACACAACCGGGAGGGGCGCCAGTGTCTCCCGTCCAGCAGGCATGTGTAAAGCTCATGCCCCACACTCATTAGGACCAGGAATCATGAAAAACGGATGAACCTTTCTGAAAGGGGTCGTTCATACAAGACTAATATTGTTTTCGCGATATTGAAGTTAGCAGGATCCAGGAGAAAATCGACGCTACACTCCGACGGCAACAAGCAAAATTCCGATCCGGACGATCATGTGTGGACCACATCACAACGCTACGAATCATACTGGAACAAATCAACGAATTCCAGGGCTCTCTTCTGCTGGTGTTCGTTGATTTGGAAAAAGCATTCGACCGACTTAACTATGAAAACATCTGGGCGGCTCTAAGGCGACGAGGGGTCCCAGAGAAACTACTTAGTCCATCTCATCGAAGCACAATACGAGGCATTTTCGTGCAAGGTCTTGCACGACGGTGTCTTGTCCGAACCAATCCCGGTAACTGCTGGAGTGAGACAAGGATGTATTTTATCACCGCTACTTTTTCTAATCGTAATGGATGAGATTCTGACTGGATCGATCGACTGTGCACCGAACCGAGGATTGCCGTGGAATCCTTCAACAATGGAGCATCTGAACGACCTTGACTTGGCTGACGATATTGTTTTGCTCGCCCAAACGCAACCGGATATGCAGAGCAAACTCGACGACCTCACCGAAAGTTCCAAGGCAGCAGGTCTCAAAGTCAATGTCGGAAAGACTAAGTCAATGGAGATCAACACAGGAAATCCCTCCAGTTTCATGGTAGCTGGACAACAAGTTGAGAAAGTGGAGTGCTTCCAGTATCTTGATAGCCAGATAACGCCTGATGGTGGTACCAGGAAAGACATCGAAACCCGGATCAGAAAGGCCCGATTTGCGTTTGCGAATCTCCGAAACATCTGGCGGTCACGCCAGATCTCTCTACGAACAAAAATCCGAATCTTCAACTCAAACGTCAAATCCGTATTGCTGTACGGGTGCGAAACTTGGTGCACATATGCGGTAACGATGCGACAACTGCAAGTATTTGTAAACCGCTGCCTGTGGAATATCATCCGTGCTTGGTGGCCTGGCAACTGGATCTCGAATGATGAACTACATCGCCAGTGTCATCAAAGGGAGCTAGAAATCGAGATTCGGGAACGTAAGTGGAGATGGATTGGGCACACGCTGCGAAAAGATGAAAACGAGATTTGCAGAGAGGCGCTAGATTGGAATCCAGAAGGTCATCGAAGAAGAGGCAGGCCCAGAAACTCGTGGCGGCGAAGCCTAGCCGCTGAAATCCGAACTGTCGACGAGAATCTTGACTGGGACCAGGTGAAGACGCTGGCTCCGGATCGTCAACAGTGGAGGTCTTTTACCACGGCCCTATGCACCGGAGGATCGGCGCGGGATCATTAAGTAAGTAAGTAAGATATTGAAGTTATTTTTCGTCGTATTGTGATGAAAATTTGCACATGGGTGTTTTGTTTCACTATAGACATTGTTATTCATTAGATTAAGATGAAAATTTGTACATGGAAGTTTTGAGATTTGACCAACCGATTCCAGGAGTCAAATTTTAGGTCAGGGGCCTGCAAAAGGGGTCGTCCATACAACATAAATACTGTTTTAAAAATATTGACGTCATTATACATATCGGATTGAGATGAAAATTTGCACACACAAATTTCCAGGTACGAGCAATCGATTTCGCCTACCGTCAAACGGGACATCATGCAACAGCGGGGTTAGATGCAACATTTATATACCACAGCACTTAAATAATTTTTAATTTTTATATAACGCAATCTTTTAATGAATGCAAAATTATGAAGACATAATTTTTCACACTTTAATCTAGTATTTTAAAGTTTTTAATATTCATTCAAAATAAAAAAAAATCATCGATAAATAAATGTACAAATCTTAACATTTTCCGATGCCGTAAAAAACTTTACCCAGTATGACGGATTGGCTTAGGGGAGATGGGGGCATAATGGAAGGAAAACGCCTATTTAACCATAGAGAACAGCTGTAATATGTGAATTACATCATTGTTTCGTGTTCAGACACTCAAATAGTCTATTGCCTAATTGGACGAAACTTAAAAAAGTAGATAAAAACGTTTGAAAATGCATTTTAAAATTTTTTGCCGAAAGCTGAAAACCAGTCACTGAAGAGGCATAATGAGAAACCCCCCGAGGCAGTATGAGCACCATTAATGAAGGCATAATGAGCGTTTTCTGCAGGGAATTCTAGCAGCAAATTCGACTCGATGAAGTCAACTGAGTAATAGAGCTACACCTTGACTTGTATCGTCTGACGATTTGGCCAATTGGTAAGATGTCGGAGAGGTAATCAGTAGGCACGAGTTCGATTCCTGGCCGAGGTGATTTTTTTTTCATTTATCATTTATGATCATGATTGCACTGAACGGTGAGGCGTAGATTCATCAAACAAAGCAATAACAAAATAATCTAGGTCTGTTTGTAGAATTCAAAGAATTAACACATGCTCATACATTATGTTTCTGATGTTTTGTTTGACGGATGATGCTTTGATGCTATTAGCCGTATAATGTAACAATAAAAAGAAATCAATCATGAATGGTATGTGCAAAAAAAAAATCCCCTCGAACAGGAATCGAACTCAAGTCTACTGATTACCTCCCCGACACCTTACCAATAGGCCAAATCGACAGACGAAACAAGTCAAGCTGTAGCTCTATTATTCAGTTGACTTCATCGAGTTGAATTCGCTGCTAGATTCCCCGGCAGAAAATGCTCATTATGCCTTCATTGAAAGTACTCTGTTCGCCTCTAGTGAACAAATTAAAGTAAAAACGCGTTTTAAAATTGATGAAAGTGAAAAATCAAAAATTTTATGATGTTGAAAATTGAGAAACAATGTGTAGATAATGTTGCAGTGCGTACATTTCAGATCAAGATGATTTAAAGTCATAAAAGCTTATTTGGTGGTGCTCAAAAATTATAATATTTTCGTCACTTGAGAACCTAGCTGGTTATTATTTAATATTTCTGTAAAGATGAGAAGGATATTTCTTTTTTGGTGAAAAATTAATACTATGGATAGTACGCAACAAATCCTTATGAAAATTTGTTTAAGAAAATACGTACTTATGTAGAAAAAAGGAGTGCTCATTATGCCCTGGGTGCTCGTTATGCCCTCATCTCCCCTAATGATATAACCTACAAACTTTTTATTGGTTTAATCATCCTTATCAACACTGTTGGTGTAAATTTATTTTTCGAACAATCAATAATTTATTTTTAATAAATATTTAAATTATTCAGTTACCTCCAGTTACCATTTATTTTTACGATTTCAGCTAGTAGAGTTTTTTGTAGTATTTTTTACCTCTAAATGTATACAATATCCTTATTTTCAGAAAAATATAAAAATAAGTTTCAACAGAACCAGAAATTACTGCAATTGGTGTTTCTATGCCTAATGGATTTAAGGCATTAAAAATTTATCCAAAACGAAACCTTTTTCATACGTTTTCATTAGTTTTTCATTCAAATCTAAGTTTGTTGCGAATTACCCTTTTTTCTAAATATAGTGAAAATCGCATGTTTTTAACAAATTAAAAATAACTGAAGAAACCAATAATTTTTCCGACGTTAAAACAGCACTTTCCTCGTGACAGCTATTCTTCATTTGATGATGCCAGCCACCGAAAGCGTGGTCATGAGTCATAAGTACACGGAACGTCACGCTTGCCAACACTCATTAGATTTGCTAAACCACTTACTGCGGCTGTTGCTGTGAACTACTCGAAGTCGCACTTCTACATTAATTTGTTGTTTTTGAAACGTACGCCCGGATGTTCGCACCGTTAGTTGGCTGGCTGCCTGGGTGGTGCAGGAGAGCTGCCGAAAATACAGGTTCGCTCTTATCCATGTTGAGCTTTAGCTCTTTGAAGTAATGGCTTAGCATCTCAGTTAAAGTTGTTAACTACCAGCATATCAGAAGGATTTATAAAAAACGAAAAACTTTTTGAAATGGCTGTTTGAAAGTTCTTATAAAGTTCGGCTCTGTTTTAAACGCAGACTTATTTTTAAATCGTCGAGTCACCCTTAATTAATATTTGTGAATTGTGATGTTTGCAAAATCAACAAGCAACAGTAACTATTTTGGGAATTTTTTAAGGTGCTTTAAGTGCCGTTTCCAGTATGTAATTTACAACATCCTTGCCAATGTTTTATTAATGCGTGTTTTTATTTTTGGAGTGACAGGGTGCAAAAATAACTCTGTAATGGTAACACGTTGGCATCCAAGTGGTTTTTTATTTGATTTTCAAAAGGCATTAACATAACGACTGACCGGTTGGCTGCCTTCAAGAAAACATTCTTCTGGGTTTGTTTACGTCTAGTCTAGTCCCAGACTGCAAGAATTCGCTAGAGCTTCACAGTTAGTTGATTTCCTAAATGCGATTGGCGAAAGGATTCAGTAATCGTGCAGCTACCGTTTATCTAGCTTCAAATTTGTTAGCATTTGGCTAAACCTTTCGGGGTCCGTTGATTTTTCTGAAGCCCAAGCAAAACTCACACCACGTGCTAAAACTGATTTAAATTTCTTCTTATAGTGTAGAACGATTCCATTTCGATGGCATCGACCTGAGCTCTGAGCTATCGTTGATGGTCAACTGCCCAAAAGTCGACGCGAACATTTTTTTTATGGCATGGATGAAATCTATCGTCATCTTCCGGGTTCTTTTTGAAATTTGAATTTCGAGTTGGGCGTCGATTATGTTGTTGTTGTTTACTACGCGTTTTCGAATATTCTTCCAGAGCTGCAGTGATCATAACAAATTTGAAATTCTTTTATTGCTTTGTTGATGAGCATATTTTGAATCCATTCCAAAGAGATTATTTGGATATTTCCGTATTATTTCTAGGAATTTTAGTTTTGTGATGAAATACTTTGTAAACAACCCAGAGAGAAAAACAACATCCAGTTTTCGACCGAATTTATCAACAAAGTTCAGGGGAAGAGCAAATAGAACAATGTTGTATCCGAACCCAACCATACGATATAGAACTCACTCAGCAGCGACTGACTGCAAATTCCAAATGGAAGGTCAAGATTTTATAGAACGGAGGTGAGCAGAGAGAAAAAAATCTTCAGACACTTAAGCTGGATCACCGCACCGGCAGCAGCATATCGCGCCTTCTGCCGCCAGCCAAGTCAGGTTTCTTTTCCGAAACTATAATGGAACGGCTGCTGAGGAAGGTCAAGATCGCAGCACAGCGTGGTCATCACCGGATTCTGACAAAACTGTGAAGTTGAATAACGCGGCGAAATCCCCCCCCAAATCTGGGTTAGATGGAGCATGTTTTTTTCTTATCTCTCTGCGTTGAATGAATTAGGCGTTGGACATTAGTGACAGTGTGGATTTAGCATGCATTTTTCCGGTTTGATTCGCTCTCTACACTTGTACATAAACAGCTGCTAGAATGAGCGACAAACCGTATGGAAAAACCCTCAAATCAATCAATCCGAAATATCGTAAAGTATTTTGAACGCGAAAAAACGAAACACATTTAAACTGTAGAAAGAGAAAACTTTTAGATATTAATGAAAATTTCAAAACAAAACACTGCAATTGATAACGGATTAAGTCACGAATTTATCAAGCATCAAAATTCGACAATCGAAATTGACATTCGATAATCAAAAAGTGACAATCAGAAATGTACAACCGACAATTGAATATCGGAAGTCAACAATCGATAATCGAAAATGGAAAATAGAAAATCGATAAATGTCAGTTGACAATCAATAATCGAAATAGGACAATCCACAATCGATTGTCGAAAATCGAGCAAAACGATCGACGATTAACAATTGATTATCGACAATCGTCTATCGATGATCGATAATCGACAATCGACTACTGATAGTTAACAATCGACAATAAACAATAGACAATTGCACATTGCGAATCAGCTTTTGACAATCGACTTTCGTCGAAGCCAATCGGCAATAGACAGTCATCAATCATAAAAATGACTATCGATTATTTTGATAATTGACAATTTTTCATCGACTATCGAAAATTGACAATGAATATTGATGATTAATAATTGACCATCGACAATCAACAATCGCCAATCGACAATCGACAATCGACAATCAACAGTTCTCAAATGACCATCGAAAGACGAAAATCAACAATCGAATATTACAATCGGCAAATCAAAATCCCACAAAAGTTATTCGACAATCGACAGTCCACATTGACTATCAAGAATCGATAATCAACAATCGACAGTTATCAACAAACAATCCTCAACCAACGATCGAGAAACGATGAATGACAATTGCCAATCAGCAATTCAGTAATCAAAAACGGACAATCTACGATCGACAATTGACCATCGTAAATCCCCAAGCAACCAAAAGTCCCATAAAACAGGTACAAAAACGCTTACTCAGCCCCATCATTGATATGAAATACGTTCTATGCAGCTCAAAATTTAAGTTCTTATTGATACTTTCAAGTTCCAAAACAAGTCTTAATGATCTTCTATTCAGCTTCCAACGGGTTCTAATTCAGCTTCCAAAAAATTGCAAAATGAGCAAAAAATCTCTCTCTATCTCAACTGAACCCTTGGCTTCGGTTCATATCACCTTCTCTTGATTATTTACTGTGTTCTGTACTGGTACCGCCATGATGCCACGCGCCGTATTCCAAGCTCGACAAATTGGTCAATTGCATCTTTCCTACATTTCCTGCATATATCCCATCAGAATGGTCACTCAATTACTAAATTACTTGTTGAAAAAAAACTTGTCCGGCTTGAGGATCGAACCCCGACCTTCGAGGTGAGAATGGAACACACTACCACAAGACTACGCCTAGATGTTGTTCTAACTGAAACTAAAACTCGAAATGGTGATTTGATTTAGAAAGCACATCAATGCACTTTTTGTGACTTACCAAATCCCGTTTTGAGCACTTTTGTGCCTTTTGTGTGACTTACCATAAAAAAAAGTATTGAGAATTTTTGTGCCCTTTATGTGACTTAAGTCTCGTATAACGCACGTATAGATCACTTTTGCAACTTTCAAGTTCGTTAATGAGTACATATAGTTCTCTCATGGGAATTGGTCAAAACAGTCACATACAACGTACATATTAATCACTTTTGTAACTTTCAAGTTCATTAATGAGTACATAAAGTTCACTAAAGGGAATTAGGCAGTTTATTCTCTTTGTCAGCCAAAATGTAACTTCCAATGCCTATATTCCAGTAAATATGTAACTTTTGATTGCTTGGGTCGACAATCAACAATTGAAAATAAAGAAAATAAAATCGAAAATCTACAACTATAGCGACAACCGATAAGCGACAATCGACAACTGACAATCGTTTAATACTGTCAACAGTTGACAATTGCGATCGAAAATTGACATTTAACAATCGACAGTCAAAAACGGACAATCCACCACCGACAATTGACCATCGAATGTTGACAATTAACAACAAACAACAAAAGACCATAAAAAATCTACAACCAATAGTCGACAATCGACATTCCTCAATCGACAAACAACAACCGATAAGCGACAATCGACAACGACTATCCACAATTGACAATTGACAATCCACAATCGACAATTGGCCATTAAAAATTTCATTATACATCTGAAAACAACAAAAGATAATCAAAAATCTAAAATCAACAGTCGACAAACGACATTCCTCAATCGACAATTAACAATCTATAATTGATAATCGATGAACGACTATCGGCGATTTATTATCTACAATGAGTGTTATTTAGCAAACACTAGCACACTATGTCCTCCATACAAGAGTTTAGATTAGTTAGGAAGCTTTTGGAAAGCTTTCGAAAACGCTATACATTTGTCCTACCAATAAAACGTCAAACATTTACCTGGCATCTCAAATCGACATTCAATAATTGCCCATCGAGAATCGGCAATCGACGCTCGACAAACAATAATCAACAGTCGGAAATCGACAGATGACAATCGAAAATCGACAACTGACAATGCACGCTCGGCCATATTGAACCATAAATGTTTGAAAAATAACCATAATAGAAGTTTTGTGGATCAAGTGTGGAGCAAGTTCACTGAAAACTCATAAAATGAGATTCTGAGGAGAACTTCGATAATGGTTATTTTTCAAGCATTATAAAAAAAGAAAAAAAAATGAGCAGAAATTCAGGGAAACATGATCCGAATGAACGTAGAATGACGAGAATCAATCTGAATTTAATAAATAGAGGTTTTATTGTAAAACATGGTTATCGTAATTGTAATCCTTCTAGAATTTGTCCTGATTACCTCGTCTGTTGCCATCATTTACGAATGAAGCCCCGCTGCTTTCCGGTAATTACGAAGCACCCGATCCGGGGACAGCTTCTCCCATGGTTTAGTGCCTTAATTCAATTGCAGCTTCTCGAACCAGATAGACCGCTGAACGAGAGGAAATCCTTTTCTTATCATTGCTGTAATGAAAAAAAAAAAAAAAACATAAAAATGGTTAGGTTGATCAAAAATTTAAAAAAATCCATTATAACATGGAGACTTACCTTTTGGAAAATGCCACAATCTAAGCATACTGGTCTCAAGCAAAAAAAACACCGTTTTCGTATCCCCTCCGTTGTTCAACAGAGGAACAGCAATGATCACGGATGGAATTTGGGACCACCTCCGCTATTGGAATTGGAATCATCTCTATCGGAAAATTCGCCTCCTTTCGCATCGCTTGTTTTGCTGTTGCCTGCTACTGCAGGATTCTACTGGAAGCTCCTGATCCGAATCAATGTGGAGCAGCCGGTGACCCATTGTAAATAGTGGACAATTTCCTTATTGTTCTGATAGAGAAAAAAAATGTTAGTAACATTGGGATTTGGAGGATGTCAGAAAGATAGTTTCAATGTTTACCACTTTTGTTTAATCGAGCAGATACTTACAGGTAATCAGGTAATTGGAGTGAAAAAATAACTGAAACAATCAGTCAATCCGACGCACAACAGTAAAAAACAAAAAAGTTTCTGCGCGCCCAAAGATGGCAACTGTTTTTTCTTACATACTGCGGTTGAATTTTAACCATTTTTTGTCAGAACTTCCAAAATGCTTGAAATTCAACCGTACACTATGTTTGAAAAACAACAATAATGGCAGTTATATCGAAAATCTCATAAAATGGTTCCAGAAAAGCCATTAATGGTTAAAAAAATATGAGCGTGTGGATATTGATAGTAGACAATTGACCATCGACAATCGACTATTGAAAAGAGATAACTTTTAATCGACTTTTGAAAATATAAAACCAACAAACGCCACACGCTAACTTTTGGTTACCCCTTAACGAATACTTTTGACCCGTTATTCAATAAGACTGGGAGAACTCCTTTTTTCGGATAAAGCCCCTTTACCCTTTAAGGGGTACTCAGCTTGATAACGCTTGTATCGGATGAAAATTACCCCTTATTTTAAAAGCATAGCGGACAATTACCCCTTATTTCAAACGCTTGCGGCTTTTCGAGAAATATTGCATGCAAGGAGTTCTGAATCAAAATAAAGTGAATTGGCAATTTTATAAATCATTTATTAACTAGATTCATAAATAATTGAATTGTTTATACATAATTACCGGTCCGATTTCTGTAACGTTCCGAGTTATTTTGTTCGTCATTTTCTCATCTGTTGCATTACACCTGGACCTTTTCCTTGTCGAATTGGGATGACCGAAACTGAAAATAATGTTAACTTTATATAACTTGAAAACCACTTAATATATCGTTAAAAAAACTTACGATCAAATCCGCAAAGGTCACTGAGGGAACTGCCATCTTTGCGCTACAGAGTAGATTGCGAAATAAGTATCATCCTATAACAACTTCTGGGATGATCTGTTGCGAGAAAAATTTATTGAAATAACACAATAACGAATTCATTTTATTAATAAAAACTTACCAAGATCCAGACCGCAGAAAAATTGCAACGTTACTTCGACAAGATTTTCGATAAGATATAAAATTACCCTTTTCAAACGGACTCGAACTTTTTAAAATAAGGGGTAATATTGATCCGATAAAATGACCCGTTATTTGACAGATCGTTGAGGTTCTCAATAACGGGTCAATTTTACGCCTTTAAGGGGTAGCCAAAAGTTAGCGTGCAATCAACAATCGAAAATTGACACTCGACAGTTATCAACTTACATTCAAAAGTCGACAATCAACAAACGACGATCGACAATTAACAACAGATACTCGACAAACAACATCCAGAAATTTACTGGCATTCTGTCATCGACTATAGACAATCGACAATCGACAACCGACAATCGAATATCAACAATTCACGATCGGCAATCGACACCCGGTATTCAACAAAAGGAAAATTTAAGTACTAATCGGATTTCAACTCAACTTCAATGTCTTATCAAATGGCCATTTTAATAACAATCGGACACGATTCTTGCAGTTTTCAATGCAATATCCGGCATGTATGAGCAATTTAAAATATCCCTCGTCCTAGCTTTAGTGAGCAATATTCACAACCTTCAGAAGAGTATTTTCGAGCGCTCAGATTCAATGAAATCATAATCTTTTGCTGAGCAGTTCACTCAGCTTGGAATGCACTCAAGGTAATAGAGTAACTTGCATTCATTGATGCATTCTAGTAGGATTATGACGGAGTATCTTCTCCACCATTATTACCGAAAGGGTCACTCGAGGGGGTGTGTCGACTCGCTTTGCTATCTGGCGGTCTAGTAGTAGTTTGCAAAACGTGACCAAAATTTCTACGGTATTAAAATTTAAACAGCTTTTATCGGCGGCAAACAGGGATGGGAACTTTACAAATGCTCTAAGTGACTTGTGAATTGATAGCTCTTTATCATACATATGTAGATATTCACAAAGTCGCAGCTTGAGATCGATCGGGGCGGTCTGGCCGGTCCCGGTTAAGTTTATGGTCAATATTAGCGCAAATGCGTCCGGAATAAATAACGGCAGCTCAGTTTGGCGCGAGACGCAAATTTCCTTGTCCAAACTGTCCCGTGTCCGGCTGATGGTTTGTTGTTTGTTTTGTTTATCATCGATTGGCACTGGCACAAAGTTCATCGCTATAAATGATAATGATGATTCGAATTTGTCAATTGAATTTGGGGGTGTTGGTCCAGTTTATTAGAGGCTGAATTGTTACCTTTTTCCGATTAAATAAACAACAACTGTTCCCTTTAGAAAGTTTGGTGTTTTTTTTTCTGAAAATACTCCTTCGAAATTCTTAAAAAAAAATGAATCTTTAATTTCCATTTACGTACATTTTAAGCCAAATCGTGAATGGGTCTTAAAAATAAAAAGTTTCAATGAAACACAAAACAATGCATTCAAATTGTTTGGTTTACGAAGTTGACCATGAAGCATAACGATTCTATTCATTGAATCAGAAGAGAAAAAGCATTAGAAAAATGAAACTCAATGCGACGATTCAAGAAATTCAGGTCGTTAAGTTTGTAAACTTTAAATTAACAAATTACCTTTTTTCAATCATGAACAAGTCTAGTGCGGAAATCGTGTTGTATTACTAGTGAACAGGTTGGACCCGTTCCTCATATTTTGGTTTTTTATTCCTAACTAGGGTTTCAACCGAACAGTTCATCGATCCCATTCAGCAGATCAAACTTGTCAATCCAAAAATAAAAAAAATAAAATTACTACACCACATATCCGTCCCGTATGTTTACAAAAATATTCCAATATGTAGATTAGGCCTGGGAAGCAAATATATCAGCGTTGACACTTGAAGGCCTTTCAGTTCAGAATCTGCTTTCGAACGTCCAACTCGCTCGATGCCCAAACATAAGGTTGACAGTTTTTTTTTTTCAATTGGGATTTTGATTTGTTTTAGAATACCTACCATGCCTGAAGTCGTTCACGAGATACATTTTCCGGCATGGTTTCGTGGTGTTCATGTGTACCCACCGCCTTATAATCGACCATTGAGGTCGAATTGAACCATGTGGCTTAGCACGCAAGTTCCTTCTTTCTGAATGAGCGCCAAAATTTAACCGAAAATCAAACATAACATAATCCAAGCTGGTTGTGGGGCGGGACAAGTTTGCATGGAAACTTGTTTCATGGATGTTTTGACGAAAGAGAAACATTGATAATTTTTAAGAGTTTGATTATTTGTGTACCTCACCTACCAATATTTTTTATTTAACGCTGGGTGAAACAAACTTACAGCACCTTGTTTTAGCTAATTAAAATATGAATGAAATTTTCTTCTACAAATTTTTGAACGGATAACTCAAATATACTTTTTTCGATGAACCAATCGGAGTTTTGGTTCAAAATATGAAAGGTGTGTGAAAAAAGCACCTCTGATGTATTTTGAAAATATCCAGATTTTTTTTTTTATAAATTTAGGTACTATGCATAAGTGAATAATAATGCTTCTACGAATCATTTGAATAGGTGAGGGTCCGGCAATTGAACTGCTACATTACTTCAACAGTAATTATTTCGTTGCACGCGAAACAGTATTGAACGACCCCTCGTCGCGTTGTTTACATTAAGTCTTAGCTATCATTGGATGTCTTTTGTAATCAGGTGTTATCCGGAAAAATGGATCTCGAACAGAAACGTAGCGCTGTGGTTGCCTTGTTCCTAGCTGGCAAACGGCAGAAGGACATAGTTCGTGAGCTGTCCGATATAAGTGTGTGCAGAAGTTTTGTATACCGTACAGTTAAAAGATACCTGGAGACCGGAAGTGCCAAAAAACGGTATGGTGGGGGACGCCGACCTACTGTGGTGACACCTACCATGCTGGCGAAGATCGTCAAGAAGCGTCTTAAGAGAAATCCTCGTCGTAATGCCCCCAAAATGCCAGAGGATCTCAACATATCGGATCGAAGTCTCCGTCGGATCGTGAAAGATAAACTTCAGACCAAGCCCTACAAGATCCAAAAGGTTCAAGACCTTACGGTGAAGCAGAAACAAGAACGGGTGAAAAGAGCGAAGGCGCTGCTGAAAAGGGCCGCGAAAGGAAGGTTGAAGAATATCGTGTTTACCGACGAGAAACTCTTCACCGTACAGCAGATCTTGAATAAGCAGAACGACAGAGTTTGATTGTCAGACAGATCACGACACCCGGCGACAGAAACCAGCATCGGTGATGGTTTGGGCCGGAATCACTCGTGATGGCCGGACTCCGCTGGTTTTTGTCCCTGAAGGTGTGAAGATCAACAAAAATTCATATCGGAATCTAGTTCTACAGAATGTCGTAGAACCGTGGGCACGTCGACATTTTGGTTCCAGGGATTGAGTTTTCCAACAGGACTCGGCGCCGGCTCACAAATCGAAAGAACCCAACTTTGGATTGCGCAACATTTTCCAGGGTTCATTTCGAGCTCCGAGTGGCCGGCGAGTTCGCCAGACCTGAACCCTATGGACTTCGCTGTATGGAGAATGTCGAACGCCGAAGTCTGCTCTAAGAAACATGAAGGTGTGGAGGTCCTGAAGCGACATCTCGTGGCAGCCTGGGATAAAATACCACAAGATCACCTGCGGGTTTCATATAGAGCGTCTGTGACGAGTGGTTAAACTTAAGGGCGAACAAGTCGAACTTTACCAGTGAATAAATAACTTAGATTCTGTTCAGGTTTGCCCTTTGTTTCCCAAATTTTTAAAAAAATTCGTCCAGACCAGGCCGAGTGGATACGTGTGGATGCGCAAGGTTAAAGATAATCGTTCTTTCTTGCAACTTTTTTGATGACATCTGGCTAAAATTCGACATTCATCCAATTCGATATCAAATAAGCAATTTCTAAATAGCTTGGCACCTATTTTGACATGTTTTGTTCCAGATTTCACTGGAACCCAATCTCTTTGGTGTTTAACGTCCTAGAAGTGACAAGTCATCTGATGTCCTTTCAGCAGCAAACATGAGAGGCATTACGATGGAAGAAATAGAAGTAGAATAAATTATCGCTTTTGTATTTCTATTAAAAACTCTACAGAATTTCCGTCCGAAAGGTCAATATGCAGTATTCTGCCGTTGGTAGATTACTTACCAGCCTGGAGTGCAGTAAAAATTTGTCTTAGCTTTTAAACTGTGGATAATGCTTTCAAACTTTGGATAGAAATGCACCTCCTTATGAATATATTATGTAAGCCTTCGTTTCAATCACGTGCATCACCAGTACAACATCGGTGCATATAAATTCATTGATAACATTGAAAAGGGAAGTGCAACAGTATATTGATTTATTTTCAAAATTTCGGAATTACGAATCGTAATAAACGTTTCGTTAAAAATGTCAGTCTTCAAATCTTTTTTTTAAATTGAATTCGTCTTGATAAATCTTCGTACCTGAAAATGATCACATTTTTAAAGGTGATGGGAAGTACTAGAGAAACATTTGATATCAAAGAAAGAAAGAACATAAGCCGTAAATATCATAAATTTTTCGAATAAAACACAGCGCGCACCCAAATTTGTATGAGGGAATTGAAAACCTGTGAAATGTTATGTGCTGCAGGCTAAAATTGTACAAGGTCCCATTTTAAAATTTGGGCCAGATCGGACAACTGGAAGGGGTCGCTCAACTATTTAGCCTGAAGTTTTTATGGGATTTTGAGACATATTGTTCGGGAGAAACATGAAACACCAGTTTTTCATCAATAACTTTGGTTCCCTCCGGCAGATTTCTTTTGAAAATGGTTTTTCTTAAAGCCTAAATTTTGAAAAATATTTCATCCGTGGACTGAAATTCGATAAGAGACAAGAAAAAAAAGTTATTAGGCTTCAAAAATTAACCAACTATTTTAAGGGTGGTATTCTTCACTGTTATAAGTCGGGGCGGTTGATCATATTGACGCCTCACATAAAAATCAATTCGGCTCCGGATCCGGTTGATTCCACGCTTAGAAGTTTAATTTTATGAGAAGAAAATTTCACTTGAAGTTCGTTTTCCAAAAAGGCAGCTTAACACGTTCGTCACCATGGGACCCATATTCGGGAGAGGGGTGTATTTCCCGGGAGGCCCCGTCACATCGAAAACATGTGACGC
The DNA here is from genome assembly GCF_029784155.1 of Uranotaenia lowii. NCBI lineage: Eukaryota > Metazoa > Arthropoda > Insecta > Diptera > Culicidae > Uranotaenia > Uranotaenia lowii. Next base: position 264,777,819 of record NC_073693.1, on the reverse strand, counting down.
TCTCTTACTCTTTTTAACCACTCAGTTTAGCTACACCCCAGTAAACATGAATCGGCAGAGAGGTAACTCTAATCGCCAGAGGGATCGTAACGATCTCTCTGGCGATTTTGCATCATCACATCGGCAGAGAGGAACACACCATACGCGTGCCTTGAGTGAGTGCCACGAAATAACCTAAGACACGCCCTTCAGAGAAACACGCGAAAACAATCCGAATCGTATGCGAGAATGGTTAGCATTGGCAAATGAATTACGAGTCTTTCCAAATTTCAATACCAGTAAATTAATTTATGATTTTTTATTAAGGAGAATAGACATTGATATTAAAATGGAAAAGGAATTGCCGAGCCTTCAATGGGAAATTATTTTTGAAAATTGCAATCAAAACTACCTTAGCTCAGGTCAGAAGTCATCCTTTTTTATCCTGCTGAGAGATTTGATTCCAACAAATGAAAAAATGTTCAGGCACAATGTTAGGGGGCTAAATTCTTCGAAATGCGATCTTTGTAACTTAAAAGACAGTTCTCTGCATCGAATGTGAAAGATCTAAAATTATTTAATCCTGGTTAAATAACGAATTAAAAACGAAATTCAAGTTAGATATAACCGATGCAGAAGATTTATTCCAATATACAAATAATAAGAAAAATTATAAGTTTAAGGCAGGATTGTGGTTGACTCTAGAATGCATAACATACATAATAGAAATGAGAAAAGATATAAACATAAATGGAATTAAAGAAAGAGTACGATCCCTAAGATGGAACAATAAATTTATTTTCCAGAAACATTTTCAGAACTATGTAAATATGATTTGATTAAGGTGTATTAGTTGATAAGAGTGCAATAAGATTTAAGGAAAAAGTGCTAGTTTTAAGTTTGTTATGTAAATATAAAAAAAAAATGATTTTTGAGAGGACGCGCTTACTGGGTACTGGGACGTTGCAAAGCTGGGAGCTCTCCTTCTTTACTTTCTCGTTCCGAAAATTTCTTTGGGTCCGGCCAGTAAAACTACCAAAATGAGCGTGGCGACGAACATGTTAAATTGTACCAGTACAGCAATGAGGGAAACTATCGAACATTAACACGTTCGTCGCCACGCTCATTTTGGTAGCTTTGCAACGCTCTAAGCTTTGCAACGTGTGGCTGAACTGGGCGGCTGAAATGAGTAAGAGAGCGTCACACATTTTTGATGTGACGGGCCTCCCCAGGAAATACACCCGTCACCCTAATAAGGGTCCCATGCAAGGTTGCCGAAAAAAATCTGTGTTTTTGAAAAAATCAATTCTCAAATTCTGTGATTTTTGCTCAAAATTCTGTGATTTTTAGTTAAGCTTTATCTGTACTGCTATACAACACAAAATGTAAAGAAAGAAAATCGGGGAATCTACTTGCAGTTCTACTTATTGTGGGCACATGTCTGTGGGTACGCTTGTTTTGAAAGAATAAATGAACTCAACAATGTTACTCCTAAAGCAATTCAAACTAATGCAAGTTATTCTTGTTATCAAATTGAAAGATTATGTGTTAAAAATGATTTGAAGTTTGCTTTAAGGGGGGGTAGGGTCTAACGGGTAAAAAAAAACACCATTTTCACGATTTTTTTCTAGAGCTATCGTTCAAACAAATGTATTCAAATTTTTTGCATTATACAAAGCATTGTTAAAAGAACATTTAGTAATTCTTTCGTAGAAAAACATTGAAAAATGAACCGCCGGTGACGGAGCACTTTCGAGGATGCCTTTAAAAAGGCGAGGATTTGCGGTGGACACTGTATCTCAGCACAGAATCATCTGAAGTCAAAAAATCAGAACAAAATATTTTTAATAGATGTTTTTCTGAATCCCAACGTTTTTATTTAACTTAAAAAAATTTATGAAATTTTTGTGGCTGTTTGAAGTAAAAACTACGATTTTTCACGAAAAAATCCGCCATTTTTTATCTGTAAAATCTCCCCAAAGTAAAAAAAACAAAAAAAGAAAAACGTTGGGGTCTGGTATTTTATATGTAGAAACTATGTTCCAAATTTGAAAAGAATCGGATAAGTAGTTTTCAAATGACGATGTCCACGGACTTCAAAAATGTGCTTTCGAGAAAAACGCGTTTGAAGTTTCAGATCTTGCTTCTTTGCAGTATTAGATAGGAGGAGATAAAGGCCTATAACTTCTACAGTTTTGCTTCAATTGACTTGAAAATTTGACACAACATTCTTGAAATGTTTTACAATAAGAAAATAAAATAATCGATTTTTTGAAAGTGTTAGACCCTATCCCCCCCCCCCCTTAATCTACCTGACATTTTATTTGAGTACCTGGCAGTAAAAACATGAAATAGGTTCTCAAAATTCTGTGAAACCTGTGATTTTTCACAAAATTCTGTTCTCTGTGTCACAGATTATGTGACGAAAAAAATTCCAAAAATTCGCTCATATAGAACGCGATGTAGAACGTTTATTTTTTAACATCGCATAATACCTCAAAATCATCTGGAGTACATTTGAAGGCACAACAACTAAAATTCTTAAAAACAGTAGGGAGCAATAAAATCAGTCCACGAGATATCAGAGAGTACTTCATTGCCAGTGTCCAGAAACTTCATCTAATGTCGTCGCCACGCGGAATGCCAAAGGTGATGATTAAGCCGCTGTAATCTTAGTATGGAAATTTGAAAATTCGAAATTCTTATATCTCCCATAACTTTTTATGCTTGTTTTACTGTCGAAAATAGCAATATCAATTTTGGAAGCGATTTATTCAGCCTTATAAAGTGCAACTAGTTTTAATTTTGTATGGAAATTGGTAAGGGAAACAGAAATTTTCATTTAAAAATAACCAGAGATGAACAGAAAGTTAAAAAATTATTAAATGGATTCTTAACATTCCTTGGTTTTTGCAGTACATTTCATTTGAACAAACTACAAACCTAACTTGAAATTCAGAAAAGTTATTCGATGTTAACGTACGATGAAAATAAAATAAACGCAGACACTGCTTCGCATAACCAATGATTTCGTTGAATGACATAACCTTGGCAAAATAATCCATGAAATTATTGAAAGCTCAAACTAGCTAAAAGTGTCATTTTTATTATTTTTTTAATGGAATCAATTTTTTCATTTTGGATTGGATAATTTTTCATTAAATACATAGCTTCTTCTTATGTTAGCAAAAAAAAAATCTTTAGAATAGGAAATCCCAAACTTCGTTTAAAGCTTATTGGAATTTTCTGGATGATTATTTACATGAATTTCTTCTTCCGTGCAAATTTCTAAACAAAATGGAAACGCGTTGCGCAAAGTCAGAAATCAACCAACTCATCTCAAATTTTACACTGATGGAAGACAACAATTTAGCTGTTGAATAGGGGTATGTCTTTTGGCATTGAAAAGCAATCAATTCAACTGACAGCACTGCTAGCTAGGTATTGCATGACTACTTTGCAAGCAATACCTCGCCAAGCAACGGCAGTGATGTCAGGTGAATTGATAGTTTTTCAATGCTGAAGACATATCCCTATTTAAGGGCAAATAACTTTACTTCCTATTAAGATACGAAGTTACGGTCTTCGACAAAGTTGTACAGTGAAAAAAAATTATTGTTCGGGCACGGCCGATGGGGGGGTTCGGATTTCGAGGAATTTCTTTCCGTCTCCAGTCGACGGCATCCACCAACACAGGAACTCCAGGTGAGTCGCACAATTGATGGCACAGCAGCTGATCGCCCCTTCGGGGGGAAGATTTCGTTTGCACTTGGGGGTGTACGTTGATGTGTTGAAAACACTTCGCAATTCGATTGCGGTTCTACTACTATCACTTGATTTCGGATGCACTTATTGAAAGTCGCTTTATTGGACTAATTACTAATTTATTAGCGAAGTGAAAAATCCGTGTGTAGTATTCAACGTTACAATCTATTCTATTCTAAAAATGGCTTACTTTCTATTCTATGAGCGGTTTCATACTCTCTCGAAGAAAGCTTTTATGTTAAGAGAGAGTTATGCTTATCCTAGGGTACATATACAAATAGTGGTGTTTTCGAGCAAATTAATTACAGTGTCAAGTGAACATAAATTAGACACATATTAAAAACTAAGAGTATGGATGGTATTTCCTGACCGGTACAGTACCGATCATTCCGGCCACCTTGAAACTGCTGTTTCAACGCATTTCGGACCACTTGATTACGGCCTCCTCAGTCGGTTGGACCATGCGACACCGTTGGATCAGGGGACATAGTTGGACCAAGGTACCCGGCTGAACCAGGAGACACGGTTGGACCAAGAAACGCAGCTGACACGTCGCACATCGAGGACTCTGCTTCGGCACTGGTGCAGAATCTGTGAACATAAAAAAAAAGACCCGGTAGACCGAACGGCGTAGGGTAAGGTTATAGGAACGCTAATCACCTGTTAGCGCCCCATTAGCGCGTTGAGCAACGTTCGGCGTGCTCTACCGATCTTTGTAGATTCTGCTACCATGTGGATGTATGTGGGCGATCTCGATCGGCTATAATGCTGGTGAACGAAGGAATTGCGACGATGTACGACAGTGGACGGTCTGGAATCGATAAAAGACCCGGTAGATCGAACGATTTGGATTAAGGTAATAGGAACGCTAATCACCTGTTAGCGCTCCTTTAGCGCGTTGAGCAACGTTCGGCGTGCTCTACCGGTCTTTGAAGATTCTGCGTTGTGGCTTGGTACATGGTGACGGAATATTAATGGAGTAATGATTGAGATAGGATCTGAAATCAACGAAGACCAGGTAGATCGAACGAGAAAAAGTGAAATATTGGAACGCTAATCACCTATTAGCGCTCACAATGCGCGTTGAGCTACATTCGGTGTGCTCTACCGGTCTTTGAAGATCAATCTTGTTGAAAAAATGGCAGGCTTAACAGGGCATCTAGGGATCTGTAAACAGCAAAGATCCGGTAGATCGAACGGTAAAGTAGATATATTGGAACGCTAATCACCTTTTAGCGCTTGGAATGCGCATCGAGACACATTCGGCGTGCTCTGCCGGTCTTTGGAGATTGATCTCGTTGAAACGAACAATGGCTAGGCTCTACAGGACACATACGGATCTGGAAGCAGCAAAGACCCGGTAGATCGAACGGTTTAAAGAATAAATTTGGAACGCTAATCACCTGATAGCGCTCCATTAGCGCGTTGAGCACGTTCGGCGTGCTCTACCGGTCTTTGTAGTTTCTGCTAATCTTCGGTGGTTGTCGGGTCAACGTCTTGGATGCTGGCGGTGGGTAAGATGGCTATCCGGTTCACCGCTCTGACGACGTCATCACGCTTGGCTGTCTTCAGTCCCACAACACGAACAACTCCATCTCGGCCGGGATGAAGTTTTGTGATGCGACCTAGTGGCCACAAGGCTGGTGGTAAGTTGTCTTCCTTGATTACCACGATTTTTCCAACCTCCACCGGAACCGCCGATTTGCTCCCCTTCCTAGCGCGAGTTTGTAGTTGGGCGAGATATTCGGGATACCAACGAGCCCAGATACCCTGCATCCGTTTTGTGGTGAGCTTCCAATGGTCGAGATGGTTGTCGGGCTTTGCAGTAACATCCACATCGTCAACGGCTTGCAAGTTGGTGCCCACAAGGAAGTGTCCTGGAGTTAACACCTCGAGATCATCGGTTTCCGTCGGGATCGGGGTGATTGGACGTGAATTAAGGCACATCTCCACTTCAGCGAGCAGTGTGGTCATGTCCTCGTAGCTCATGTTCGTGTGTCCTATCTCACGTAGAATATGGTGTTTGGCAGACTTCACTGCAGCTTCCCATAATCCACCGAAATGCGGAGCTCGCGGGGGAATGAATTTCCACTGGATTCTTTCCGTTGCACACCAGTTGAATATCTGCTCCCTGTCTTCGCTGTTTTTCTTCAGCATGTCGTACAATCGGTGAAGAGCGTTCGATGCACCTTTGAAAGCTGTTCCGTTGTCCGAATGAATTTCCCTCGGGCGACTGCGACGGGCAACGAAGCGACGAAGTGCTGATAGAAAGGCGGGCGTTGACAGATCCGACACCAACTCAATGTGAACGGCCTTCGTAACGAAACATACGAAAATGGCACCATATGCCTTTGTTGGACCATGACGACGAATCGGTGACTTGATAAAAATGGGCCCGAAATAGTCGACTCCACACACAGCGAATGGACGATCTTGGATCACACGGGATTTTGGTAGATCTGCGGAGCTTTGCTCAACGAGGGTCGGCTTCTGCCGAAAGCATTTCATACAGCCATGGTACGTTTGGCGAGCTAAATTTCTTCCTCCATGAATCCAGTATCTTTGGCGAATAGTGGCAATCATCAGCTGCGGTCCAGCATGCAAAAGCGTTCGATGGTAATGCTCCGTAATAAGCCTTGCCAGTGGATGCTTAGCCGAGAGAACTGCTGGATGTTTGACACTCTGCGCAACGTCTGCATTCCTTAGGCGACCACCAACGCGAATAATACCATCATCACAGAGGAAAGGACGTAGGTATCGTAACTGCGACGACAGCGGATTTCTTGTACGTTTGGGGTTTTGGAACTCGGAGAGCTCTTCCGCGTATAGCTGTGACTGGGCTAATCGGAGCAGCGCACGATCTGCCTCGGCTAAATCTTCAGCTGAAAGGTAGACGATCGCTAACTCATTGGGTGTAGGGAACGGCGTAACTAGTTGATTTTTCCTCCTTATAGCTGCAGCTTGGAGTGCCTTGATGTATTTGATACAAGCGGCTGTTACCCGGTTGAGTCGCTTGAACGTTGAATACCGAGTGAACAGCTGGTCTGCAAAATCCTCTTTTTCGGAAACGGTGGCAGCTAAACTGACAGAAGGACTTTCTTCAGCGACCTCTGGTGAATCATTCTCCGGCAAAACACATCGTGGCCAATATTCCGATGACGACGACAGCCAATCTGGACCGTTCCACCATCGAGCTTGGTTGAGAAGATCGGAGGGCTGTAGTCCACGAGAAAGTTCGTCGGCTGGATTCTGCACTCCCGGGACGTGTCTCCAATTGAAACCTTCAGTGCCAGTCTGGATAGCAGTAACGCGATTGGCAACAAAGGTTCTCCATCGATGCGGTGGCGACCTCAACCATTGGAGGACTGTGGTTGAGTCAGACCAGAAATAAACGTGTTCTGATGACCCAATCGCGCCTTGTACCTTCCGGAACAGCTTTGTGGATAGAACAGCTGCGCATAGCTCCAAACGTGCAATCGAATGTTTCTTGGCCAAAGGAGCAACCTTGGATTTGGAGGTCAACAACCGCACTCTGATTTCGCCAGCAAACTCGGAACGAACGAAGCAACAAGATCCATATGCAGCTTCAGATGCGTCACAGAAGAAATGGAGCTGGATCGAACAATCTGCATATCCGTTGACAAACCGAGGAATTCGAATATCGGCTAAAATGTAGAGCGTTGCATGGAACTGCTTCCACTCCTCCTGCAGCTTCGAAGGCAGAGGCCGATCCCAATCGTACGGTTCGTCCTTTTCTGATCTAAGTCGCCACAACTGTTGCATGAACAGCTTGGCCAGTGTTATAGCTGGCCCGACGAGGCCCAGCGGATCGAAAATCCTCGCTATGTAGGAGATTACTTTCCTCTTGGTCAGCACCGACGCAGGAAGTGGAAGGTTGATGTTGAACCGCAGCATATCAGTTCGAGTATCCCAAACTAGGCCGAGAGTCGATACCGATTGATCTTCGTTCAAGTCATGCAGTGGATCGATGGCAAGGTCTGCAGATGGAACGTCTACAAGAGCCGATCGGTTGTTAGAAGCCCACTTTCTCAGCTGAAATCCGGCAGACTGACACATCGCGGACATCTGGCGGCGTTTTTGTATAGCGGACTCTAGATCGTTGGCACCGGATAGTAAATCATCCATGTAGTAGTCATCGATGGCTTCGGCTGCGACTGGGAACCTATCTCCTTCATCAATGGCTAGCTGCTTCAAAACACGAGTTGCCAGGTACGGAGCTGAAGCGGTTCCGTAAGTAACGGTGCGGAGTTCGTAAGTATCCAACGGTTCAGAAGGGTTCTCCCTCCAAAGGATTCGATGAAAGGGCTGATCATCGGGATGTAAATTAACTTGACGGTACATTTTTTCAATGTCCGCCACAAGAGCGATGGCCTTTGTACGGAATCGAAGGGTGATGGACAGCAGATCCTGTTGGACGACCGGACCGACGAGCAGCATATCGTTCAGCGAATACCCGGATGTGGTCTTGCAAGAAGCGTCGAATACCACGCGTATCTTGGTGGTTGTGCTGGCTTCCTTGAAGACCGGGTGATGTGGCAGATAGCAGTGTGGTTTGTTATCGACGACAGGATCTATCTTAAACATGTGTTCAAGTTGTGCGTATTCTTCGATGAATTTGTGGTAGGCCATTTTGGTGGAGTCATCTCGCTGTAGGCGGCGTTCTAAGCTGTAGAACCGGCGAATTGCAATCATGCGAGAGTCTCCAAGGGTGATCTGGGAATCATCAGTCCGGGGCAGCCGTACGACGTACCTTCCTTCGTGATTTCGAGTGGTGGTGCTTGCAAAAATCTCTTCGCACTTCCGTTCTTCTGCTGAGAGGTTTTGGCCTTCATCGACGGTGTCCAGCTCCCAGAAACGTTCCAGGGTAGAGTCCAAGTTCTGGTCAACGGCGGAGATGTAGCACGCTCGTGGTGCGGTGGTGGAGCCGGTCGTTACTTTGCCGGAAACTGTCCAGCCAAAGTGTGTGTCCACCAAGAACGGGAAGCCGTTGCCAAGAGATTGGCGCACGCCGGTGTGGAGCTCGTGATAGCACTCTCCACCGATGATTATATCGATCGTAGCTGGCACATTGAAATGGACATCCGCCAAAGGCACTTCAGGAATGTTCCACGCAGATGTGTCGATAGGTATTGTGGGCAGATTTGATGTCGGCTTCCTCATAACTAGAAAATCGAGTGTGGTGGAGAAGTCACTGTTCCTGGAAACAATTTTGGCCGTTAGCTGGTGCTTGATGCGCTTGACGGACTCTCCTATTCCTGCAACTGAGATGTCCACGGGGCTTTGTCTAGTGGCGAGCTCGTTCGCCAGCTTCTTCGTAATAAAGTTAGACATCGCTGCAGAATCCAGAAGAGCGCGTGCTGGAATTTGCCTTCCATACCGATCGACCACTAGAAGCGCAACGGTTTCCAGTAGAACCGTCGAGTTGGAATGCACAGATAAGTTGATTGCTGGCGGGCTGAGTGAACCACTGGTGCCTTGAATCGCCGACGTGGGTTGCGGGGCTGGTTGATCGTGCAACATAGTGTGGTGCTTAGCATGGCAGTTTCTACAAACAAACTTCGACTTGCACGCTCGTGCCTGGTGATTTGAACGGAAGCAGTTTCGGCAAAGACTGTGCCTCGTAACTAGTTCTCGCCGTTGGGAGATCGACAGCTTCTTGAATGCTGGACACTGGTGCAAAGGGTGCGTTTTGGAACAACAGTGACACTGTTGTGTGCTGGATTGTGACTCGGATGTTGCTGCGTTGACGACGGATTTGATCGCTGACGGCTTCTTCGGTGTTTGTCCGGCCACCCTGGAAACAGTCAACACTGTTGAACGGTGCTGCAGATCACTGGCAACGGATTTCAGCATTCGAACATGTTGGATCAAAAAATCGATTAGCTCGTCGTACTTTACTTCGTCCTTTTGACGAGTATCTTGCTCCCAAGCGCGGATCGTTGCTGCATCCAATTTATTCGAAAGAATGAAAATAAGTGGAGTGTCCCAGTGCTCTACTGGCTCGCCCAATTTTCCCAATGCCTTGACATGTCGCTGAAAGTCATCAACCAGAGTGTTGAGGTCCTGTGATGACTCACGCTTTATTGATGGGAGATTGTACAGGCCTCGAAACAATTCCTTCCTGAGAAACCGTTTATTATCGTACCGCTTCTTCAGTGCATCCCATGTCGACGAATAGTTGTCCGCTTGGATGTCCACAGACTCGAACGGCTTCTTAGCTTCTTCCTCCAGTGACTGTAGAAGATATTGCAGCTTGTTCACGATCGGGATATCTTCGTTGCAGTGGATCATTGAGATAAAGTTGTCACGAAACGAGATCCAACGCGACTCATCTCCGCTGAACTTCGGCAGATCGATTTTCGGCAAACGATGGTGGAAACTAGCAGACATGTTGTGTGAAGACGATGCGTGCATAATCGTCGAACTCAACGGATGCTCCCTACTTTCCAGTTTGGACAGTAAAAAACCTTTCGCCCTGCAGAATCGATCCTCAAAATCCGCCCGAAACTCTAGATGACCTTCAAACCTCTCTTCGTGATCGCCCAGCTCAATATCATTCTGCACGTTCAGGAACAGCTCGTTGCACTTGTTTAGCGCCTCCAAACGCACCGCAACCTGGCAACAATCCCGTTCATAGGTGTACTCCGCAATGAACTTCTCCACCACATCTCGCTCGGCACACGCTCGTCGTCGCGTCAGAAGGTCCGCTGCTAATTTCTTCTCCGCCTTGCTAGCCATATTACCACCACTCGAATCACACTTGTTGACACCAAAAATACCGGACACACCACCAATGATTGACTTTCGGATATTTTCTCGCAAATAAAATTCCCAAATTTATTTTTATTTTGTAGATGTTGCTATCTTTTTGGACCGTACTGTAGTCAGCAACTCGTATGAACAGCACCCAGCAATGTTGTAACACAGCTGTTACGATTTGAAACCAAAAGTGATTTGCAATTTCTCCAAAAAATGTAGTTTCCGAAGTGTCGCTATTATTTTGACCGACACTGTAAAGTGCAACAGGCTAAATGCACTTGCAATTCGTTCTACAGCACGCCTTTATTTATCCAATGCAATTTCTCCTCAAAAAGTTTTATTTAAAAAAAACTTGTTCCAAAACTTTTGTGCTCCAGTGTAAAACCTCAAAATTTTGTGAGACAGTGTAATTGCCGTTTGTTTTGGTTCTAATAAATATCAATCACCATTAATCACCAACTTGATTCTAATTGCTGCTGTTGCAATTGCAATTATTGGACAAATTTTCGTTGGCCAAGTGAATAATGGGCCTGAATATTATATTCACGGTGAGTATATCACAAAATGGCCTACCTTGATGTGATTGTACAAACCACAGCTGCTACTGCGCTTCCGAAGATGGCGAATGTTGGATTCCAATGCTGGTCCAGATGAGCTTCTGTCCTCGAATCCGGCTTCGAAGGACCAAATGTTCGGGCACGGCCGATGGGGGGGTTCGGATTTCGAGGAATTTCTTTCCGTCTCCAGTCGACGGCATCCACCAACACAGGAACTCCAGGTGAGTCGCACAATTGATGGCACAGCAGCTGATCGCCCCTTCGGGGGGAAGATTTCGTTTGCACTTGGGGGTGTACGTTGATGTGTTGAAAACACTTCGCAATTCGATTGCGGTTCTACTACTATCACTTGATTTCGGATGCACTTATTGAAAGTCGCTTTATTGGACTAATTACTAATTTATTAGCGAAGTGAAAAATCCGTGTGTAGTATTCAACGTTACAATCTATTCTATTCTAAAAATGGCTTACTTTCTATTCTATGAGCGGTTTCATACTCTCTCGAAGAAAGCTTTTATGTTAAGAGAGAGTTATGCTTATCCTAGGGTACATATACAAATAGTGGTGTTTTCGAGCAAATTAATTACAGTGTCAAGTGAACATAAATTAGACACATATTAAAAACTAAGAGTATGGATGGTATTTCCTGACCGGTACAGTACCGATCAATTATAAATTGTGAAAAAACCACTAGCAGACTAAGTTCCACAGAAGAAACAAGAATGGTGTTGATTTTTTAAAACAAAATATTTAATTTTCCCATACAAACCCAAAAGTTCAAATGTACTCAAGTAAACGTTACATAAAAAACGAGTTTTTGAAAAACACAATAAACTGTCTAAAATTGTTCATAAATGTCTGTAAATGAGTGTGAAATTTATTTTCGGGCGAATGGATGCTGGAACATATGAAAATAAAGATTAAAAAGTAAGTGATTTTAATCCTATAAACGAATAAGTTTACTGAACCTTAAAAACTATTGCAAATGCCCCAGGAGATAACTGTATAAAATGTAGACCCCACACACTTTATTGACCTACTGTTGAGCTTTGGAAAACAACCCATATACTTTTACAATCCCCGATTCTGTACCTTTTTTCACAGCACTATGCTAATCGGTACGATCAGTTAATCTACCTTCACATCAACTAATCTAGTGGAACCGGTTTTCGAAAAACAAAAAAAAACATAAAGCTGCAGTAAATAGGAACGGTAGACCAAAATTCACTTCCGCAATTAGTGTCCACACCAGAAAAATGCAAAACTCAGCCGAAAATTTCAAACAGCAGTCGTTACAGAGTGTAATCATCATGTATAAGGTTCAACATAGTCAGCTTCCTCCGTCGAAAAACCAACTGGTTTCCAAGTTCAAGTTCATCTTAATTGTTGTTTGATCGCTAAGGTGTTTCAAAGTGACAACAATCGTTGGACGAAACTTTTGAAGCACATTGCTCTAAGCCGGTTTGAAACATCCTACTTGCGATCGCACTGCACCGAAAACCTCTGCATGGCCAGTGGAGCTTGAAAAAAAGACCTATCTTATGATCAGAAATATAAATATTTTCGGGTGGAACGGCCGATGAAGAGCGTCTGGGGTAAGAGGCGAATCGATAATTGGCAAGATGCGTGCTTTTGGAACGTATGTTCATTACCAGATGAATGGTGTTTTACCGAAGTACCAAAAGTCGAAAATCCGCAGATGAAATAGTATCTTCATAAATCTTCAAATATCAATACAGAGTTTAAAATTTAAACATTAAATTTCAAATTTAATTTTTTTAAAGTTAATCAATCTATTTTAACAATAGTTAGAAAGAAGTCTTGAAAGTTATGTTTTCATATGGCTCGATCTTGTCAAACCTGACTGCAGTCAGCCTCACTTGCGTCTCAATGCTATGGATCAAAAGTGTAATTATGAATGAATGGAACCGTAGCTCGTCAATCAATACACTCGTTAGCTGGGATCGTTGATGAAGGTCGTTCAAAACACCGATTGATGTAAAAGGTTGGCCCCGGGGTGATTTTTTCGGGGGTTGATCTGACCGAATTTTAATATATTTTGTTATTGTGGAATCGATTCGGTTTTTTGTCTTTTCATATAGATTTCTCATTGATCTCATCGGTTTTTATTTTTTTTTTTTTTTGTTTCGATTATAGTCGTTTTACCATTTTTATGGCATTCGCGACTTTATCAACGTTACAGTTGGCGGATCGTTATTGAAAAACTTATCCGGTACAACTGTGTTCGATGTTTACTCTTGGGCTCGAACTCACGGACATCGGCTCAGGAGACAACAGACTTGCCAACTGAGCTATATCACAAGCCCTGGGTTTTTATTTGAAAAGTAATTTTGCATATAAAATTAACTGAGCTTTAATTTGCTTTGCTTAGAATATTTAGATGTTCCTTTGTCCTGAGGTGAATAATTTATCCTTATATCTTTAGAGTTGGATATGCTATCACAAAGCTATGAGCAGCAACCCAATGTGCATATGAGTTCTAAATCGGTTCAACATGCAACCAAAAAGTTCACTAGCGCTTCATTAGAAAGCACATTAACTTTTGATGTTATAAAAAAAACAAGTGAACGCACTAATGTTGTAAAACTGCCTTTCTGTTTCACTTTCAAAGACCAATTCGGATTTAAGCGGAAAGAGCTTCTGAATTTTATCGGAAGATTTTAACTAGAGATGTACCGAATAGAGGTATTCGGCGAACGGCCGAATACCGAATATTGACCTTTTCAACTATTCGGCCAAACGAATATTCGGCAGAATATTCGGTCGAATATTCTATTGAGTTTTTAATGAAAAAAAAAAAAAAAAAAACTAGCGATTATCTCAATGCTTTCTATTTCTTCCATATCAATGCCCCTCATGTTTTCAGTCGATTATTTTCAACGAGATTATAGTATCGAGTGATGTATTACAATATATTTTTTAAGTAGGGGTCTTTCTGACTTTTAAAATGTCACCAATAACTGAAAATACATCAGATGACTAGTCGCTTCTAGGGCGTTAATCCCCAAAGATATTGCGTTCCTGTGAAATCTGGGTCAAAACAGTTGCCAAGCTATTTGAATTCGCTTCTTTGATATTGAGTTAGATGAAGGACGAATTTGAGCAAGATATCTTTAAAATAGTTGTTGAAAAGAACGATAATTTTTAACCTTAAGCATACAATACTTTCAACCACACGTATCCACGCGGTCAGGCATTCAGGAACATTTAAAAAAAATTAAAATGGGCAAAACTTATGTATATTTGGAAATTTTTGGAAAAATCGTTACTAAACACAAAGTCTAAAAATTTTTAAAGAAAAACTTGAGTTTTTTATTTGATTTAGCAAAAAATCTAACAAAATTCGGGAAGTTTAAAACATCATCTGGACATCTCGGCCAGATTTGATTATCTGAAATCTTTACTGGATTTATGGGCAAGCCAGAATATATCCAGAAAATCTGGAATAAACTATAATCAAAGTATAAAGCGATACTTTTCAGCATTTTCCTGTACGATCTACAGTGAAAAACACGCAGATCCAGCTTAGATGATTTGCAGAAATCATAAGTTTTTAATGATTGTGTAGCTCTTACAACATTACTTTGGATTATTTTATAAATTATCCAAAATCATTTGAAAAAATTTACAAGTCTGTAGTAGATATTCGGCCGAATACTTAGCTCAACTATTCGGTGAGCCGAATATTCGGCTTAACGGTTTTTCGGCAGTATTCGGCCGACCGAATATTCGGTACATCTCTAATTTTAACCCAGCGAAATTTGAGCTTTGAATGTTGATCTCTTATTTCTTACTCGAATTCAATTTATTACCCACCAACAGATTATTTTTTATCATATACAGCTTAAGTGAAATAGGCAAGAAAGTAGAGTAAGCTTATGGAGATATTTAATAAAATTTCAAAAATTAACTCACATTACAGCATTATTCGCTTAGACTTGTGGCACAGGTGCGTGTTGAAAATTTTCAAAGTAATTTCAGATTTTGTACATACTATTCAAATTATTAATTTTAATATAATTATTTACTTTTTATAGCTGGTTCTTTGTTGAAAATTTTATACCCTTTGTTGAATAAATTGAAAAAAACCTAATTAGTCAATATTTGACAGGGGAATTTTTAATGGAAATCGTAGGAACAACATCACAGAAAACCGTCACAGAATTATGAGGTCAAACAAAAAATCACAGGGATTTTTTTTTGGTCAAAAAAATAGATTTTTTTTCGGAAACTTTGCCTTTTTGAGAACTATCGCATTAAACCACATTCTGCACATTCTATGCATCTTAAAATATCAATATAGACTTTCATAAAATCATTACGTTTGAAAAAAATTCTTTACCAAAACATTGTTAAAACTACTTAATTTATAAAATCCTCATCTGAAAATTTCATCAACGCTCTGTTTAGGCGTTTTATAAGCCAATTTTTGGAGACGTGTGATTGACATTATAGTACCAAAGGTTTTTTTTAAATCTTTAATCTAAAAAATATTTTCATTCTTATCTTTTGCAGTGTCCTACCCGGGATTTATCGACCGAGAATTCCCGGGAATAAAAAAAACTCTTGAATTCCCTAATTCTGGAAAACTTAAAAAAATCCCGGGATTTCCCTAAGCCAATTCAAAGTGCTAAATTACTAAAAATTTACACGATCTAAATTGGAAAATAGATTAAGCAAGGAAAATTAAAGTTCTACCTTGGCATTACTGGTTAAATCATTCAATTGGATAAAAAAAATCGTTCAAAAATTTAATGTTAAAGTGAAACACGACAAAGCATTTCCAATTAAGAAACGCTACGAAAAAATCTTAGCGTTCTATTTTGAAACACTCTTCATTTAAAACTTCCATTTCGCAAGCTGTTGACAGTAGCAAAATCATCGGCAAAGAAATGACATATTTTGAAACAAAAGGATAGTTATCTGAAAATTTTCGAGAGTCTGATTAGCTAAACTTTTATCGATAATGAAAAATATTTCTCAATTATTTTGAATTTTTGCTTCAAGAATCATTCAAGTCGTTAAAAGTACTTAGTTTTTAGTCTTAGGTTTTATAATTGCTAATTGAATTTTTGGGGCATCAAAAAGGTTTGAAATGTTTTCAATACTACTTCGTTCAAATAAAAAAAAATCATATAGATTATGTTTCGTATCCAGTAGAGTGTTGAAATCCTCTTTTTCCCGGGATCCCGAGAATTCCCGGGATCGTCAGATTTCCCGGTTCCCAGGAAGGTTTAAATGGCCGGGAAATGGACACTCTATTATTTTTGTTAGCTAGTTTTAATCGCACCCCAGAAAAATATTAAAATTTTACCAGTATTCTAAAAAATTAACAGAAAACAATATACTTAAAGTGAGTTTCAAAAAATTATATCAAAAGAACGAACGTCTTTAAATAAAAAAACTTCGAAGAATGTCGCTTTTTTAGTTTTTTTTTTCATAAATATTCCATTCCTATGCTTTGCACAAAAAATTTAAATACATATATGGAGCTTATAGCAAAATTCTTTGACTTAAAGTTTGCACAAAGCTACAAATTATTACGTTTCAAACCGAGTGTTTTTTTTTCCTATTAAAATAGTTCGGAAAATTGCTTAACTTTGTTTACATTTATTTAGGACTAGCTGACCCGATGTGCTTTGCTACACCTTTTAAATATCAAAAGGTTGTGTAAAAATAATTTCATAATACATTTTTTATCGATATCTTTACAATCTCATCTAAAGTATGGTTCCTTTGGCTTAAACAGTTTTAAAAACTATCCGATAAAACCATCCTTATTACGGACTTTTTACTGTATGAAATCCCTCCTTAAAAAAGGAACGCACTGAAAGGTGAAAAGGTTTTTTTCAATAACCATAGAATCATTTCTAGTACCCTTTTACTCTCTCGTGTAAAATTTGGTTAAATTTAATTGATGAGCTCTTGAATTAATCAAAACAAACGTATGACATCTCACTACTCTTTCGTGTTCCGTGAGGGGAACAAAATCATCATAGAAATATTTCTTGTATTTAAAAACTAAATTCGTTACCATCTGCTACATTAGCACTCGAGTTATTAAAATAAATTATTTGGGAGCTCCCCTTTCCCCTTTCCTATCGAATCAGTGAAAGGGAGAAAAAGCCTTTAACAACCATAGAAAAAAAATCTACTCAAATACCCTCAGCTATTTGATTTGAATAATAAGTTCTCGAGTAATCCAAAATAATGTATGAAAACCTCCTTCCCCATCCCCTCTTCTCGTTGGAGAGAGGGAGTGGTCTTGAAACATAAAAGTAACATTTCTCGTACTCAAATATTCCTTCATGATAAATTTAGTTTTTTGTATGACTATTTCTCGAGTGATCCATAAAATGGACTCACTCTCCTCCCCTTATTATCCCCCTCTCCCTGAAAAGACAGATGGTTCTCAAAACTTCGTAGAAACTTGACTCTTAGCATTATCCCTTCCTATGCGAATTTGGGATTCATTTGCATGATTATTTATCGAATAATGCATGAAATTGTATTGGAAAGCCCCTTCAATCCCCCCCCCCTCCCTCACTTTGTATCGCCCCGATCGAAGAGGGTGGAGTCTCCGATAATCATAGAAACATTTATCGTACTAAAATAACCACTCATGTCAAATTTGGTTCCATTTACTTGATTAGTTCTCGAACCTTGCAAAAAAAAATCTTTTTCTCTTCACTGGAAAGAGGAAGGAGTCTCAAACGATCATAAAAATAGTCATCATTCCCATATACCATCCTATGCTAAATTTGGCTCCGATTGCTTGATTAATTTTTCGAATTGTGCGAAAAATTATATGCGAGCCCCTCGCCCCGCTTCCTATTTCCCCATTGGAAGGAGGGAGGGTTACCAAACCATTTGATTATCGTTTTTCGTAACGAAATACGCTCCCATATAAAATTTGGTTCCATTTGCATGATCGGTTCTCGAGTTATTCAAATCTTTGACTTTTGTTTGGAAGGCTCCTCCTATCCCTTCCAGTGAGGAGGAGGGGTCTCAAACCATAATCGGAATCCATAATCGGTTCAGTAGTTCCGACAGATGGAAGGAACAGTTTTTTCCTATCACCTCCGTCCAAATATATTTGACTGGTACTACACTGAAAGAATTTTAAAGGAATCTCTTTGATCAAATGTTACCGACTGTGAATTAAGCTTCATTTGTCAAGGCACTAATTCGTTAGCAAACAAAAACAAAAATTATAAAATTGGTTCACATTTCCTCCCGGAAGACCAGGTTAAGACTAAAAAATATTCAAACACAATTTGACCATTTTATTGTGAAAAAGTGCAAGTTAAACGAGTTTTTTTGAACTTTTAAAGCTGAAAAGTGTTTCAAAATGTTGTTCGCCTAGTTTAAAGATTGTATACCTCAGTCGGTGATAACAAAAATTTACTCGACAAAAATATCTGTATTAATTAGTAAAATCTTGTGTCTGCCATTATTTGTCACTTTGCAAACGAATAAAAAAACGGAAGCAGAAATTCTAAATTGACTGTTAAATAAAAAAAAAAGCTCGACTGACTACCGAGAATGCAGTCATCGATTGAAACATTTGAAAAGTAAAAATGTCAACAAAAATTCTTATGTACCTTGCCGTTTGGCGTCACGTCAATGGTGTACCTACCTAAGTAAAATGAGCCTCGGTAATCAGGGCTGCAAACATCTTTCAATTTAAATATGCCCGCTTCGAAGCCCATGGAGATTTTTAGAATCACAGCAAGCTTGAGGCATCCTTATGAGGCGGGGAAAAAGAGATTGTCAACAAAATTAGTTTGCCCAACCATTTTCGATGATTGGTTATCCAAATTCAAAGTGTGTAAATTTTTCTAAATAAAAAAAAATCAGTGTTAAAACAGTTCACCACAACAGAGAGGAGGAGGAAGAAGCAACAACACGTGCAAAGAGACACGGAGATTAAACAGTACCGGGAGGAAAACAGCGCCTAAAACGTCATTGTCAACAGTTGACCCGGCAAGCAGCGAGGAGGGTACACAAAACTCAAATAACTGGATACACTTATTGAAACAGTAAACATCGTATCACTCTGCGAACTGCGCACCGGAGAGTTTTAGTGGAATGGCGAAAAGTGTAAGTATAATATTGCCTAATGGAGAGAAAAAAATACATGAGTGATATGGGATTCGGAACCCTTGGATGCCTGTCTCAGAAAAATTGTGGTCAAGTACATAGATACATGACATCTGAAGAGTTTTGACTGCGATAGGTAATACGTCAAACATTATCGTACTTACGCAAAAATCACAACTGAGATCTGTAAGGGTTAGTGATCATTGGGTAACACAGGTAAATCACTATTGTAACCGCTAAGCAGTTGTAAGGTTAAGAGGGTCATTTTAAGATTGTTCAATTTGTGTTGATCAGTCGCGTGCGTTGTTGGCGAAAGAGGTAGCAGATTGGAGGAACAAATGATTTGTGCAACACAAAAATTTAAACACCAAAAAACACCGCAGCATGACTAAAATGAGCTTAAAATTGATTGTTTACCATTCGCGAGATTAGGTAAGACTATTTTAAATAAAACGGGCCCGAAATTATGATGTCTACCACAAGTCGGCTCCTCGTTAGTTCAATACGACGTGTTGTGTTTCGGTACCAATTCGGAGAGTGTGTCAATATTAGGCCATTAGTTTGAAAGTTTGTCTCCAAATAATCAATTTGCGCCATTTTTAGGCTAACACAACATAACATCTTCATTTTCTGTGGATTTTTTTTAATAAAAATGTTCATGAGAGTAGGTACATTGTCAGGTGAAATTTTGGACATAATGTATTTACTTTTTCTAAAAATATCATTAGAAATACTTATATTGTCGTACTAACACTGCACAGTGTTCCAGAACGGGAATTTAGCGTGACAAAATTAATAACGCAGAAACTATAAGATTGGTGAAATGGTGTCTTCGGAATAGATGCTCATTAGAGTGCCCTAAAAGACCCGACATTTGAAAAAGTTATGCGCTGCAGGCTTAAATTGATCCTAGGCCTAGTACAAGGTCTCATGCCAAATTTGGGCCAGATCGGATCACGGGAAAGGGTCGCTCAACGAGCCTAAAGTTGGATTTTTGAGACATTTTGTTCTGGATGAACATGAAAATCCAGTGTTCCATGAATAACTTGGGTCCTCTTCGACCGATTTCTTTCAAAACCGGTTTTTCTTAAAGCCTGAACTATGCCAAATATTTCATCCGAAGACTGCATTTCATTTTGACTTATGATAAAAAAGTTATTAGACTTCAAAAATGGGGTAACTTTTTTCAGGATGATATTCATCACTATTAATGAGAGACACTGCTTCTAACATTTTGAAGCAGCATTATCAGTAATGAATATCACCCTGAAAAAAGTTACCCCATTTTTGAAGTCTTATAACTTTTTTATCATAAGTCGAAATAAAATGCAATCTTTGGATGAAATATTTTTCATAGTTCAGGCTTTAAGAAAAACCGTTTTTGAAAGAAATCGGTCGAAGGGGACCAAAGTAATTCATGAAACACTGGATTTTTATGTTCCTTTCAAACAAAATGTCTCAAAATCTCATACAAACTTTAGGCTCGTTGAGCGACCTCTTCCCGTGATCCGATATGGCCCAAATTTGGCATGAGACCTTGTACTAGGCCTAGGATCAATTAAAGCCTGCAGCGCATAACATTTCACAATCTTGAAATTTCCCATACAAATTTGGGGCAGTCTAATGCTCATCTAATAATGCTTTTAAATAATACAGTATCAGATATTTGGACGTGTAGTTTTTTTGTATAATTTTCAAAATGTGCTTGAAGTGTCAGAATGTCTACCACTTTCTTCCAACACGAGTGAACTTGCTCTTAGTTATAAAGCTATTTCTCATACTGCCATATCTCAGATTAAGGCGAGCAAGAAAAAACAGACAACGTTGTGTTGTTCGAATATCAATCTATTATTTTTCTGGAATTATAGAAGAGACGTTATTTTTAACTCGATATAAAAAAAGTACAACTTTTTTTTTATTTTACATACAAAATATCACATTAGACTAACCCTTCAAAGGATAGTCAATCAATACTTGATTCAATAGCTAAACGCAATAAAATAATAAAATAAGCGATTTAGCACCATTTGTTACTATTTTGTTCAAATGTATACAATATTATTGAATTCAATTTTAAAGGCTATTTTACTTGAAAATGCATTTCAACCATGTTTATAACAGTGTGAACTAAAAGTGTTGCTTTAAATTAGATTTCAATTGCCAGCGGCTATACACTAGTGGACAACTCAAGTCCGCTATTCCAATAGTTATGAGATCGAATCTCTGTGGTAACATAGATTCTTTTTGTTGTTTTGTTGTTCACGCGATAGATTACTAATCTCTATTCTTACACCATTCTGTTAAACCTCTGCGTGCAAAAGTCCGTCAGGACCAATTAGTTATTATGACCATGAAAACCATTAAAATGATAATAAGGACGACAATTTTTCAGGGCTTGCAACAATGCTCAAAATTCAGTATCATTTAGTCGTCCAATAAAATCAACGATTGTGTAGTTTTATAATCTCAATCACATTTCTCATCTCTCATCTCTCATCTCTCCTCTCTCATCTCTCATCTCTCATCTCTCATCTCTCATCTCTCATCTCTCATCTCTCATCTCTCATCTCTCATCTCTCATCTCTCATCTCTCATCTCTCATCTCTCATCTCTCATCTCTCATCTCTCATCTCTCATCTCTCATCTCTCATCTCTCATCTCTCATCTCTCATCTCTCATCTCTCATCTCTCATCTCTCATCTCTCATCTCTCATCTCTCATCTCTCATCTCTCAGCTCTCATCTCTTATCTCTCATCTCTCATCTCTCATCTCTCATCTCTCATCTCTCATCTCTCATCTCTCATCTCTCATCTCTCATCTCTCATCTCTCATCTCTCATCTCTCATCTCTCATCTCTCATCTCTCATCTCTCATCTCTCATCTCTCATCTCTCATCTCTCATCTCTCATCTCTCATCTCTCATCTCTCATCTCTCATCTCTCATCTCTCATCTCTCATCTCTCATCTCTCATCTCTCATCTCTCATCTCTCATCTCTCATCTCTCATCTCACATCTCTCATCTCTCATCTCTCATCTCTCATCTCTCATCTCTCATCTCTCATCTCTCATCTCTCATCTCTCATCTCTCATCTCTCATCTCTCATCTCTCATCTCTCATCTCCCATCTCTTATCTCTCATTTCTCATCTCTCATCTCTCATTTCTCATCTCTTATCTCTTATCTCTCATCTCTCATCTTCCATCTCTCATCTCTCATCTTTCATCTTCTATCTCTCATCTCTCACCTCTCATCTCTCATCTCTCATCTCTCATCTCTCATCTCTCATATCTCATCTCTCATCTCTCATCTCTCATCTCTCATCTCTCATCTCTCATCCCTCATCTCTCATCTCTCATCTCTCATCTCTCATCTCTCATCTCTCATCTCTCATCTCTCATCTCTCATCTCTCATCTCTCATCTCTCATCTCTCATCTCTCATCTCTCATCTCTCATCTCTCATCTCTCATCTCTCATCTCTCATCTCTCATCTCTCATCTCTCATCTCTCATCTCTCATCTCTCATCTCTCATCTCTCATCTCTCATCTCTCATCTCTCATCTCTCATCTCTCATCTCTCATCTCTCATCTCTCATCTCCCATCTCTTATCTCTCATTTCTCATCTCTCATCTCTCATTTCTCATCTCTTATCTCTTATCTCTCATCTCTCATCTTCCATCTCTCATCTCTCATCTTTCATCTTCCATCTCTCATCTCTCATCTCTCATCTCTCATCTCTCATCTCTCATCTCTCATCTCTCATCTCTCATCTCTCATCTCTCATCTCTCATCTCTCATCTCTCATCTCTCATCTCTCATCTCTCATCTCTCATCTCTCATCTCTCATCTCTCATCTCTCATCTCTCATCTCTCATCTCTCATCTCTCATCTCTCATCTCTCATCTCTCATCTCTCATCTCTCATCTCTCATCTCTCATCTCTCATCTCTCATCTCTCATCTCTCATCTCTCATCTCTTATCTCTCATCTCTCATCTCTCATCTCTCATCTCTCATCTCTCATCTCTCATCTCTCATCTCTCATCTCTCATCTCTCATCTCTCATCTCTCATCTCTCATCTCTCATCTCTCATCTCTCATCTCTCATCTCTCATCTCTCATCTCTCATCTCTCATCTCTCATCTCTCATCTCTCATTTCTCATCTCTCATCTCTCATCTCTCATCTCTCATCTCTCATCTCTCATCTCTCATCTCTCATCTCTCATCTCTCATCTCTCATCTCTCATCTCTCATCTCTCATCTCTCATCTCTCATCTCTCATCTCTCATCTCTCATCTCTCATCTCTCATCTCTCATCTCTCATCTCTCATCTCTCATCTCTCATCTCTCATCTCTCATCTCTCATCTCTCATCTCTCATCTCTCATCTCTCATCTCTCATCTCTCATCTCTCATCTCTCATCTCTCATCTCTCATCTCTCATCTCTCATCTCTCATCTCTCATCTCTCATCTCTCATCTCTCATCTCTCATCTCTCATCTCTCATCTCTCATCTCTCATCTCTCATCTCTCATCTCTCATCTCTCATCTCTCATCTCTCATCTCTCATCTCTCATCTCTCATCTCTCATCTCTCATCTCTCATCTCTCATCTCTCATCTCTCATCTCTCATCTCTCATCTCTCATCTCTCATCTCTCATCTCTCATCTCTCATCTCTCATCTCTCATCTCTCATCTCTCATCTCTCATCTCTCATCTCTCATCTCTCATCTCTCATCTCTCATCTCTCATCTCTCATCTCTCATCTCTCATCTCTCATCTCTCATCTCTCATCTCTCATCTCTCATCTCTCATCTCTCATCTCTCATCTCTCATCTCTCATCTCTCATCTCTCATCTCTCATCTCTCATCTCTCATCTCTCATCTCTCATCTCTCATCTCTCATCTCTCATCTCTCATCTCTCATCTCTCATCTCTCATCTCTCATCTCTCATCTCTCATCTCTCATCTCTCATCTCTCATCTCTCATCTCTCATCTCTCATCTCTCATCTCTCATCTCTCATCTCTCATCTCTCATCTCTCATCTCTCATCTCTCATCTCTCATCTCTCATCTCTCATCTCTCATCTCTCATCTCTCATCTCTCATCTCTCATCTCTCATCTCTCATCTCTCATCTCTCATCTCTCATCTCTCATCTCTCATCTCTCATCTCTCATCTCTCATCTCTCATCTCTCATCTCTCATCTCTCATCTCTCATCTCTCATCTCTCATCTCTCATCTCTCATCTCTCATCTCTCATCTCTCATCTCTCATCTCTCATCTCTCATCTCTCATCTCTCATCTCTCATCTCTCATCTCTCATCTCTCATCTCTCATCTCTCATCTCTCATCTCTCATCTCTCATCTCTCATCTCTCATCTCTCATCTCTCATCTCTCATCTCTCATCTCTCATCTCTCATCTCTCATCTCTCATCTCTCATCTCTCATCTCTCATCTCTCATCTCTCATCTCTCATCTCTCATCTCTCATCTCTCATATCTCATCTCTCATCTCTCATACGTCACGTCTCATCTTCCCATGTCTCATGGATTCAGGATAACAATAGAGTTTTGGACAGATTTAATACCATATTTTTATTCAAAGCTATGATTCCTTGTGCGAATCCATTGTTTCCGTAAACTGGCTATAAAAATAAACTACAGATAATTTACAAGCTGCTTTTAATTTACGCGTTTAATTATTCCTCCCAATCAGCGAGAAATCATTCAACTGCACATCGGCCAGGCGGGCGTCCAAATTGCCAGTGCCTGCTGGGAGCTGTACTGCCTGGAACATGGAATCTTCCCGGATGGGCGCTTCTGCGATTGCACAATCTATGACGATTGCAGTGCGTTCTTTAGCTGCGACAAGAAGGGCCGCTGCGTACCGCGAGTTGTGATGGTTGATCTGGAACCATCGGTCATAGACGAAATTCGAATTGGAGCCTATCGGCATCTCTTTCATCCCAGCACCCTAATAACGGGCAAAGAAGATGCCTCAAGTAATTTTGCGCGAGGTCACTTTACCCTGGGTCGAATGATGATTGACGCAACCATGGATCGGATCCGGAAGGTGGCCGAGGGGTGCTCCTCAGTGCAAGGGTTCATGGTATTTCACAGTCTGGGAGGCGGAACGGGGTCAGGGTTTGAGACGTTGATACTCGAGAAGTTGATGGATGACTACGGGAAAACGTGCAAAATGGAGTTTAATATTTTTCCTTCGCCCCGAATATCGCCAGTCATCGTCGAACCTTACAATGCAGTACTCTCGACTCACGTCGGGATGGACTACAGTGATTGTTCATTTCTACTGGACAACGAAGCAATTTATGATGTTTGTGATCGTAATTTGAGCATCCCGGAGCCCAACTACACCAATCTTAATCGATTGATTGCGCAAATTGTTTCTTGTATCACGTCATCGCTGAGGTTTACGGGTGCGATCAACGTAGATCTGTTGGAGTTCCAAACAAATCTGGTCCCTTACCCCAGGATTCATTACCCGTTGGTTACTTACTCGCCACTGATTCCTTTCCGAAATGCCGGCCATGAGCAGCTGACCACCTCTCAGCTAACGTCGGAATGTTTCGAACCGGCGAATCAATTAGTCAAATGTGATCCTCGAACCGGCCGCTATATGTCCTGTTGCATGCTTTATCGAGGAGATGTTTCACCTGTCGATATCAACCGATCGATTCAGGATCTCAAGAAAAGAAATCTGAATTTCGTGGATTGGTGTCCGACTGGGTTCAAAATTGGTATCAACTATCAACCGCCCATTTCTGTTCCAGGGGGTGATTTGGCAAAAGTGGATCGTGCTGTTTGTATGCTTTCCAGCAGTACTGCGGTTCGATCGGCTTGGGAACGAATCAGCTCTAAGTACGACCTGATGTTCGCGAGAAGGGCTTTCTTTCATCACTTTTTCGAGGAAGGTTAGTATAAGGATTTTATTTCCATTATTTTTCTGTCTACAATGAGGGTTATTTTTATTTATCATTAAAACTGTCGTTATAATCCTACAAGTTCAGCTCATATTTTGATTCACTTTTCAACATTTGAAAGGATTTAGAATCTTCCTTTTAAAACAAAACATTGGTCTGTTTGTTAAAATCAAGGATTTTGTTTGTCACAAGTTTCGTTAATGAACCTCAATTTGATTCTAATTGCAATATTTGCAGTTTTATTTTTTCCATAGAAACTTACACAAGTACATCTAAATATTTTTTATAGTTTAAAATTTCTAGGTTGTTTTATAACTTAAAACTTAATATGAACTTAAAATGAAAGGAATCGCATAATCAGTTATCAAAATAACACTTTCAAAATAAACATAGAAAATTTGAGGAAAAATTAACATTGTCAGAAGATTTTTAAATAACGATAAAAACCCAAAAGCCAATCCCAAGTACCGTTGAGATTCTTCAACAAAATGGAAAAAAATTGAAAATGTTTATAAATCAGAAATGAAGAAAAATATCTGAAACAGACCGATTTCGGCATTAAAGCGTTAATTGGCTATCCGCTAATTAGTTCGCTAACTTTGTATAGTTAAGCATACTACTAAGAACATACTACCAATTAAGCTTTGCATCTAAAGAGCCTTATGAAATTTTCTTTAATGGGTTTTAAGAACAGAGACCAAATCAAACCTACTAAATGAAATATTAAACATACACATTCAACATTGTTTAACCAGATATGTTAAAGCTTTTTTTTTGTAAAGAAAATTGACATAACAGACCTTCTAAATTTTTTTTGAGGTTTGCTGTATATTGAATAACATCTGCGTCATCGATTAAATTGAAAAAATTCATATTATATTATTTATCTAGCATTTGAGTTGGATTCAAAATAGATAACTGATCATTTGGTAGATATTCACGATTGAAAGAAGTTATCAGGTATAAAAGCATTCCTTGGCGACGTAAACAACATTCCCATTCATTGATTATAAGGGAATGAAGATTTCGTCAACAAGAAAATGATATAATCTGATAGTGAGAGACAGAGAAAATAAGAGGTTGAGAGAGTGATAAAGTAAGACAATGGAGAGGTGAGAGAATGAAGTAATGACAGAATGAGAGAATGATAGAATGCGATAATGAGATAACGAGATATTGAGAGAATGAGAGAATAAGTGAATGAGAGAATGAGTGAATCAGATAATTAGGGTATAAATTAATCAGAGAATTAGGGAACAAGAGAATGAGCGAATGAGAGAATAATATAATAAATGAATAATAGAATGAGAGAATGGGAGAATGAATGAATTAGAGAATGGGAGAATAAGAGAATTTGAGAATTATGGAATGAGATAATGAGAAAATGTGAGAATGAGAAAACTAGAGAATGGAGGCATGTGAGAATGAGAGAATGAGAAGGTAATAAAATGAGAAAATGAGAAAATGAGAAAATGAGAAAATGAGAAAATGAGAAAATGAGAAAATGAGAAAATGAGAAAATAAGAAAATGAGAAAATGAGAAAATGAGAAAATGAGAAAATGAGAAAATGAGAAAATGAGAAAATGAGAAAATGAGAAAATGAGAAAAAGAGAAAATGAGAAAATGAAAAATTGAAAATTGAAAATTGGAGAAAACGAGAAAATTGAAAAATGAGAAAATGAGAAAAACAGAAAAAGAGAAAATGAAAAAATAAGAAAATGAGAAAATGAGAAAATTTGAAAATGAGAAAATGAGAAAATTAGAAAATGAGAAAATTAGAAAATGAGAAAATGAGAAAATAAAAAAATGAGAAATAGAGCAAATGAGAAAATGTGAAAATAAGAAAATGAGAAATAGAGCAAATGAGAAAACGAAAAACTGAGAAAATGGGAAAATCAGAAAATGAGAAAATGAGAAAATGAGAAAATGAGAAAATGAGGAAATGAGAAAATGAGAAAATGAAAAAATGAGAAAATGGGAAAATCAGAAAATGAGAAAATGAGAAAATGAGAAAATGAGGAAATGAGAAAATGAGAAAATGAGAAAATGAGAAAATGAAAAAATGAGAAAATGGGAAAATCAGAAAATGAGAAAATGAGAAAATGAGAAAATGAGGAAATGAGAAAATGAGAAAATGAAAAAATGAGAAAATGGGAAAATCAGAAAATGAGAAAATGAGAAAATGAGAAAATGAGGAAATGAGAAAATGAAAAAAAGAAGAAAATGAGAAAATGAGAAAATGAGAAAATGAGAAAATGAGAAAATGAGAAAATGAGAAAATGAGAAAATGAGAAAATGAGAAAATGAGAAAATGAGAAAATGAGAAAATAAGAAAATGAGAAAATGAGAAAATGAGAAAATGAGAAAATGAGAAAATGAGAAAATGAGAAAATGAGAAAATAAGAAAATCATCAAATGATCAAATGATCAAATGATCAAATGATCAAATGATCAAATGATCAAATGATCAAATGATCAAATGATCAAATGATCAAATGATCAAATGATCAAATGATCAAATGATCAAATGATCAAATGATCAAATGATCAAATGATCAAATGATCAAATGATCAAATGATCAAATGATCAAATGATCAAATGATCAAATGATCAAATGATCAAATGATCAAATGATCAAATGATCAAATGATCAAATGATCAAATGATCAAATGATCAAATGATCAAATGATCAAATGATCAAATGATCAAATGATCAAATGATCAAATGATCAAATGATCAAATGATCAAATGATCAAATGATCAAATGATCAAATGATCAAATGATCAAATGATCAAATGATCAAATGATCAAATGATCAAATGATAAAATGATCAAATGATCAAATGATCAAATGATCAAATGATCAAATGATCAAATGATCAAATGATCAAATGATCAAATGATCAAATGATCAAATGATCAAATGATCAAATGATCAAATGATCAAATGATCAAATGATCAAATGATCAAATGATCAAATGATCAAATGATCAAATGATCAAATGATTATATGAATATATGATCAAATGATCAAATGATCAAATGATCAAATGATCAAATGATCAAATGATCAAATGATCAAATGATCAATTGATCAATTGATCAATTGATCAAATGATCAAATGATCAAATGATCAAATGATCAAATGATCAAATGATCAAATGATCAAATGATCAAATGATCAAATGATCAAATGATCAAATGATCAAATGATCAAATGATCAAATGATCAAATGATCAAATGATCAAATGATCAAATGATCAAATGATCAAATGATCAAATGATCAAATGATCAAATGATCAAATGATCAAATGATCAAATGATCAAATGATCAAATTATCAAATGATCAAATGATCAAATGATCAAATGATCAAATGATCAAATGATCGAATGATCAAATGATCAAATGATCAAATGATCAAATGATCATATGATCATATGATCATATGATCATATGATCATATGATCATATGATCAAATGATCAAATGATCAAATGATCAAATGATCAAATGATCATATGATCATATGATCATATGATCATATGATCATTTGATCATTTGATCATTTGATCATTTGATCATTTGATCATTTGATCATTTGATCATTTGATCATTTGATCATTTGATCGTTTGAAAATGAAAAAAAGAAGAAAATGAGAAAATGAGAAAATGAGAAAATGAGAAAATGAGAAAATGAGAAAATGAGAAAATGAGAAGATGAGAAAATGAGAAAATGAGAAAATGAGAAAATGAGAAAATGAGAAAATGAGAAAATAAGAAAATGAGAAAATGAGAAAATGAGAAAATGAGAAAATGAGAAAATGAGAAAATGAGAAAATGAGAAAATGAGAAAATGAGAAAATGAGAAAATGAGAAAATAAGAAAATCATCAAATGATCAAATGATCAAATGATCAAATGGCCGGGCTTCGACCAGACCGAACTGAGCGCCATGAGAAAATTGAGAAACAACAGAATTTGAATCTCGTGTAATCACCATACCAGATAGAAATAGTGAATAAGATTGACTGAAACCAATTCCTTGGTTTATAAACAATCGATTCTTGTTCATCAATTTCAAAGTTTTTGTAACTAGATGAAAATATTTTCACTTTAAGGTCAAGTGTCTAGAAAAAATGCTGATGGCGTTCAGTTCGGTCTGGTCGAATCGCGACCAAATGATCAAATGATCAAATGATCAAATGATCAAATGATCAAATGATCAAATGATCAAATGATCAAATGATCAAATGATCAAATGATCAAATGATCAAATGATCAAATGATCAAATGATCAAATGATCAAATGATCAAATGATCAAATGATCAAATGATCAAATGATCAAATGATCAAATGATCAAATGATCAAATGATCAAATGATCAAATGATCAAATGATCAAATGATCAAATGATCAAATGATCAAATGATCAAATGATCAAATGATCAAATGATCAAATGATCAAATGATCAAATGATCAAATGATCAAATGATCAAATGATCAAATGATCAAATGATCAAATGATCAAATGATCAAATGATCAAATGATCAAATGATCAAATGATCAAATGATCAAATGATCAAATGATCAAATGATCAAATGATCAAATGATCAAATGATCAAATGATCAAATGATCAAATGATCAAATGATCAAATGATCAAATGATCAAATGATCAAATGATCAAATGATCAAATGATCAAATGATCAAATGATCAAATGATCAAATGATCAAATTATCAAATTATCAAATTATCAAATGATCAAATGATCAAATGATCAAATGATCATATGATCATATGATCATATGATCATATGATCATATGATCATATGATCATTTGATCATTTGATCATTTGATCATTTGATCATTTGATCATTTGATCATTTGATCATTTGATCATTTGATCATTTGATCATTTGATCATTTGATCATTTGATCATTTGATCATTTGATCATTTGATCATTTGATCATTTGATCATTTGATCATTTGATCATTTGATCATTTGATCATTTGATCATTTGATCATTTGATCATTTGATCATTTGATCATTTGATCATTTGATCATTTGATCATTTGATCATTTGATCATTTGATCATTTGATCATTTGATCATTTGATCATTTGATCATTTGATCATATGATCATATGATCATGATCATATGATCATATGATCATATGATCATATGATCATATGATCATATGATCATTTGATCATTTGATCATTTGATCATATGATCAAATGATCAAATGATCAAATGATCAAATGATCAAATGATCAAATGATCAAATGATCAAATGATCAAATGATCAAATGATCAAATGATCAAATGATCAAATGATCAAATGATCAAATGATCAAATGATCAAATGATCAAATGATCAAATGATCAAATGATCAAATGATCAAATGATCAAATGATCAAATGATCAAATGATCAAATGATCAAATGATCAAATGATCAAATGATCAAATGATCAAATGATCAAATGATCAAATGATCAAATGATCAAATGATCAAATGATCAAATGATCAAATGATCAAATGATCAAATGATCAAATGATCAAATGATCAAATGATCAAATGATCAAATGATCAAATGATCAAATGATCAAATGATCAAATGATCAAATGATCAAATGATCAAATGATCAAATGATCAAATGATCAAATGATCAAATGATCAAATGATCAAATGATCAAATGATCAAATGATCAAATGATCAAATGATCAAATGATCAAATGATCAAATGATCAAATGATCAAATGATCAATGATCAATGATCAATGATCAAATGATCAAATGATCAAATGATCAAATGATCAAATGATCAAATGATCAAATGATCAAATGATCAAATGATCAAATGATCAAATGATCAAATGATCAAATGATCAAATGATCAAATGATCAAATGATCAAATGATCAAATGATCAAATGATCAAATGATCAAATGATCAAATGATCAAATGATCAAATGATCAAATGATCAAATGATCAAATGATCAAAAAATGATCAAAAAATGATCAAATGATCAAATGATCAAATGATCAAATGGTCAAATGGTCAAATGATCAAATGATCAAATGATCAAATGATCAAATGATCAAATGATCAAATGATCAAATGATCAAATGATCAAATGATCAAATGATCAAATGATCAAATGATCAAATGATCAAATGATCAAATGATCAAATGATCAAATGATCAAATGATCAAATGATCAAATGATCAAATTATCAAATTATCAAATTATCAAATTATCAAATTATCAAATTATCAAATTATCAAATTATCAAATTATCAAATTATCAAATTATCAAATTATCAAATTATCAAATTATCAAATTATCAAATTATCAAATTATCAAATTATCAAATGATCAAATGATCAAATGATCAAATGATCAAATGATCAAATGATCAAATGATTATATGAATATATGATCAAATGATCAAATGATCAAATGATCAAATGATCAAATGATCAAATGATCAAATGATTATATGAATATATGATCAAATGATCAAATGATCAAATGATCAAATGATCAAATGATCAAATGATCAAATGATCAAATGATCAAATGATCAAATGATCAAATGATCAAATGATCAAATGATCAAATGATCAAA
Organism: Uranotaenia lowii; assembly: GCF_029784155.1. NCBI lineage: Eukaryota > Metazoa > Arthropoda > Insecta > Diptera > Culicidae > Uranotaenia > Uranotaenia lowii. The sequence continues at coordinate 264,745,010 of NC_073693.1, read as the reverse complement.
TGATCAAATGATCAAATGATCAAATGATCAAATGATCAAATGATCAAATGATCAAATGATCAAATGATCAAATGATCAAATGATCAAATGATCAAATGATCAAATGATCAAATGATCAAATGATCAAATGATCAAATGATCAAATGATCAAATGATCAAATGATCAAATGATCAAATGATCAAATGATCAAATGATCAAATGATCAAATGATCAAATGATCAAATGATCAAATGATCAAATGATCAAATGATCAAATGATCAAATGATCAAATGATCAAATGATCAAATGATCAAATGATCAAATGATCAAATGATCAAATGATCAAATGATCAAATGATCAAATGATCAAATGACCAAATGATCAAATGATCAAATGATCAAATGATCAAATGATCAAATGATCAAATGATCAAATGATCAAATGATCAAATGATCAAATGATCAAATGATCAAATGATCAAATGATCAAATGATCAAATGATCAAATGATCAAATGATCAAATGATCAAATGATCAAATGATCAAATGATCAAATGATCAAATGATCAAATGATCAAATGATCAAATGATCAAATGATCAAATGATCAAATGATCAAATGATCAAATGATCAAATGATCAAATGATCAAATGATCAAATGATCAAATGATCAAATGATCAAATGATCAAATGATCAAATGATCAAATGATCAAATGATCAAATGATCAAATGATCAAATGATCAAATGATCAAATGATCAAATGATCAAATGATCAAATGATCAAATGATCAAATGATCAAATGATCAAATGATCAAATGATCAAATGATCAAATGATCAAATGATCAAATGATCAAATGATCAAATGATCAAATGATCAAATGATCAAATGATCAAATGATCAAATGATCAAATGATCAAATGATCAAATGATCAAATGATCAAATGATCAAATGATCAAATGATCAAATGATCAAATGATCAAATGATCAAATGATCAAATGATCAAATGATCAAATGATCAAATGATCAAATGATCAAATGATCAAATGATCAAATGATCAAATGATCAAATGATCAAATGATCAAATGATCAAAAAATGATCAAATGATCAAATGATCAAATGGTCAAATGGTCAAATGATCAAATGATCAAATGATCAAATGATCAAATGATCAAATGATCAAATGATCAAATGATCAAATGATCAAATGATCAAATGATCAAATGATCAAATGATCAAATGATCAAATGATCAAATGATCAAATGATCAAATGATCAAATGATCAAATGATCAAATGATCAAATGATCAAATGATCAAATGATCAAATGATCAAATGATCAAATGATCAAATGATCAAATGATCAAATGTGTGACATGTGGATTTCACATGTCATTTTCATGCCTTCCAATTCTTACATCCTCAGCAGACCACACCAGTGAGAACATGCTGAGAAATTTATTACTAACCGGCATTGAACCTTCAGTTCAATGCCTGCACAAAATTCAGCATCAGCATTTACTGCGACGAACGAAAGTGTCGCATTTCAAATTTACTGAACCTCGCTGTTACCATGTGTGCAGTCATAGCTTTTCGAGGTTTCTGTCTTTGTCTCTTTCGCATGTACATCGATCACGGATTGGTGATCGTGTACATGGCTTTTACATAGAACGGTGCTTCAGGCGTCTCCAGTAGGAACCTTGTCAAGAACTTATCGAACAATAAAAAATCAATCTGAATCCAACCTTCAACGGAGTAAAATCGTATCATGGCAATACCGTGACAAGAGCCAAGTGTCAAAAAAAAAAACCAAGTCCAGGTGTTAGAAATTTGTGATCTAGTGTAAAGTGTGCATCAGTGTGCGAACAGCGACTAATAATGGGAACAGGTGCATCAAAACCTAGTGCATCAGTGTCGGGAGATAAAGATCTCACCATTATAAACAATCAGGAAACCCATAGCGATTTTCACGAAGATCATGCGCTCAAACTGAACATCATCTTAGTGCTAGTTACAATCCAGCTAGTGTTTGTAATTTACAAAATTTGGCACAAAAGAGTGCAGAAAAAAACGATCCTAAGTGTAAAAGCAATGGCAGATCTAGACAAAGTCTAACAAGAAAGGCAAAGTCCAGAGAAAAAAAAAAGGGACAAACAAAAAAAAAAAAAAAAAAAAAAAAAACAGTGCTAAAATGAACAGTGTGGCAGTAGCTGAAATATCAAAAGAGTAAAGTGTACACGAGTGACAGAGCTAGTAACGCCCCAACAAAGGGATAACCGGCAACTAGGAGCGTCCCTACCGAAGGGTCAACCGGCAACTTGGAGCGGCCCCAACAAAGGGATAACCGGCAACTAGGAGCGTCCCCACCGAAGGGTCAACCGGCAACTTGGAGCGGCCCCAACAAAGGGATAACCGGCAACATGGAGCGTCCCCACCGACAGCCACCACAGTAACCGGAAACCTGAGTAGAGCAAAAGCGCAGTTAGTATGCCAGCGGCTAACAACAAAACCAACAACAAAACCGACAAACGTGAGGTAGGACAATGTTATAGAAAACTGTAAGTAAGAAAAAATCATAATAGTGTAACAAAAATGACAGCAGAAAACAGAATTAAATAATAATATTAATTTATGGACCAAGTAGATTCACTACTGGCAGTTTTGTCGAAAATCTTAGTTAACCTTAAGAAAAATCCTAATCGAAGATACAGGAGAGCAACGTTATTGAACAAACTAAACCAAAGTAGAATCTATTACAACGAAATATTAGATTTAATAGATCTCTTTGGGGGAACCAAACAGATTTTTTTTATAAAGTCGGCAAGGTTACTGTACGGCGAAATAAAAACTTTAATAGATTCAAAGCTTGATCGAAATCATCTGATTTCATTTAAGACCTTAGCAAAAGTGTCGTTATCATTTTTACAGTTACATAAAAGAAACATGGCAAACCCAAAGGTAGACGTAAAATTGGGTACGACGCTGATTCAAATGTATGATGGCGCACCACAGCATTTGGATGCTTTCATTGACTCCGTAAATTTATTCAATGACACGGTACAAAGTGATTTTGCTGCAGCCACGGCCGCACAAATACAAACAGCTCAAGTTACCGTAGTGAAGCTCATAAAATCACGGCTAACAGGCGTAGCCCGGCAAGTAATTGCAGGAGCCGATGATTTACAGGGCATCATAGACGCAGTAAAACAACACTGCGAGTCAAAAATTACTTCGGACAATGTTCTGGCCAAGCTAAAAGCAACCAGACAAAAAGATTCAATTCAAACTTTTTGTAACGAAGTTGAAACTTTAACAACACAACTTAAATCATGCTATGTAAGGGAAGAAATCCCAGCAAACAGAGCCAACACGATGGCAACCAAAAAAGGAGTCGAGGCTCTAATAAGCGGTAGCAAGAATACCGACACAAAACTTATTTTGAAGGCTGGGACCTTCAACAAAATTAATGACGCAATTCAAAAGGTGATGGAAAATAATGAAATCACCAGTAACAACAATTCACCTGCTACAAATGCTCAAATTTTAACAGGTCGAGTAAGCCACCCAAGAGGGCGTGGAACAAACCACAGAGGACGTGGTAATTATTCAAACTTTTACCAACATGATCGACACGTTAGGTACCAAAACTCGCCCCTTAATCGTGGAAATTTTACAAACCAGAGGGGTCATTGGTCTCATCGAGGTAATTTCTCGAATCAAAGAGGCAATTGGACTCAGCGTGGACGGTATCCACCGAATATGTTTTTAGCACACCAAGGCGGTGCACAATATCAGCCGCCAGCGCACCAGGCAATTCAAATGCCGTTGCATCCACACATTCAAATGCCACAGCAACAACATATTCTACAGTCAACAAATGGAAATATCCACCCTTTAGGGGTACAGCTGGGGCAGCATATACAATAAATGTGTCTGCCACCAATTACGTCCAACTGATGGTTGATATGTCCGATGTGCAATTATCATTTATTGTTGATTGCGGATCTGATATATCAGTTGTCAAATGTGGATTATTAAGAAAAACTCAGATTTATTATCCAAGCCAAAAATGTGACATAGCTGGAATTGGCCATGGAAACGTAAGTACAATGGGTACTACGCAAACAAATATCATATTAAATGATATTAAAATACCTCAGATGTTTCACATAGTAAGAAACGATTTCCCGATTCCTACTGATGGAATCTTAGGGAGAGATTTTCTAGTAAACCATAAATGCAATATAGATTATGATTCTTGGCTTCTCAAACTGACAAACAATTTTGAAACATTTACAATTCCAATAGTAAACAAGCATGTCAACTCAAATCTTATACCAGGTGTGAGATAATCAAACAACTTGAAAACATTAACATTCAGGAAGACAGTGTAATTTTTTCAGAAGAAATATTCCCAGGAGTATTTTGCGCTAATACTCTGGTAAATAAAGGCAATTGTAATGTTAAAATTATTAATACTACAACTAAGGAAGTTTTATTACCGGCAAACTTCTATCCCAAACATGAACCCCTATCAAATTTTTACTTTTGTGCTATTTCAAACAACACAAACAAAGAAAATATTAGCGAACGAGCTCAGAAATTGAAAAATGAACTGAAACTTGAAAACAGTGATCCTCATATCAGAGATAAACTTGAAAACCTTTGCATTGAATTTAATGACATATTTTCGCTTCAAGGTGATTTGCTTACGGAAAACAATTTTTACGAACAAAGTATAGCTCTCAATGACCAAAAACCGACATATATTAAAAACTATAGATTGCCAGAATCTCAAAAAAATGAAATTAATGAACAAATACAGACCATGCTTAATGAAGGGATAATTCAAAATTCAACCTCACCTTACAACTCGCCTATTTTACTTGTTCCAAAGAAATCAAATTCAAATGGAAGTAAAAAATGGCGTCTTGTAATTGATTACCGTCAACTGAACAAAAAAATAACCCCAGATAAATTTCCACTCCCGCGGATAGATGAAATTTTGGATCAATTGGGTCGTGCAAGATACTTTTCTACACTCGACCTAATGTCTGGATTTCATCAAATCCCATTAGACAAAAATTCCAAAAAATACACAGCCTTCTCCTCTGATAAAGGCCATTTTGAATTTAATAGGCTTCCATTCGGTCTAAACATAAGCCCTAACTCCTTTCAACGCATGATGTCCATCGCGTTAAGCGGTCTACCTCCAAACTGTGCATTCCTCTACATAGATGATATTATCGTAGTAGGATGCTCAATTAATCACCATATAGCAAATTTACGCGAAGTGTTTCAGCACTTAAGAAAATTCAAACTTAAATTAAATCCATTTAAATGCCATTTCTTCAAGAATGAGGTGACTTATTTAGGACACCATATTTCGAGAGATGGCATACAACCCGACAAAAGTAAATATGATACTATTCGAAACTACCCAGTACCGAAGAATTCAGATGAAGTTCGGCGATTTGTTGCTTTTTGTAATTACTATCGTCGCTTCATCAAAAATTTTTCAGATATAGCCAACCCTCTAAACAAATTATTACGCAAGGATTCAATATTCAAATGGAACGAGGAGTGTCAGAAATCATTCGACACTCTTAAGATGAAATTATTATCACCAAATATTTTACAGTTCCCCGATTACACAAAAGATTTTATTATCACTACAGATGCGTCCAAAGTAGCTTGCGGAGCAGTACTGGCTCAACGTTTTGGAGATTTTGAATTACCAATTGCATTTGCCAGCAAGGCTTTTACAAAAGGTGAATCACACAAATCAACAATCGAACAGGAACTGACCGCCATACATTGGGCCATCGAGTATTTTAGACCATATATCTATGGCCGGAAATTCGTTATACGTACTGACCATAGACCACTAATATATTTATTTTCACTTAAAAACCCCTCATCCAAACTCACACGTATGAGATGGGATTTGGAGGAATACGATTTTAAGGTAGAATACATTAAAGGTAGTTCAAATGTGTTATCTGATGCGTTATCTAGAATTCAAATAACGTCAGACACACTAAAAAACATGTATTTAGTAACTAGATCTATGGCAAAGAAAAATGCTGCTACAACAACTACCAGCCAGACACAGAAGCCTGATCAACTTCACGTGTACGAAGCTGTCAGTAGTTTAGAAGCATTCGACTTGCCAAAATTAACATTTTCATATAATAATGATAAAACATCGATAAATATGATAATATACGATAAAAAATTCCGGAAGAGACTAACTCCAACGTTAGCTCTAGCAATAGAAAATCCCGAAAACTTTAGAATAGAATTAGAAAAAGTTTTAAAAATAATCGATGGCAGGCCTGCCGATAATTCAAATACGAAAGCAACATATCCAAGAAAGCTAGCAATACAAACAAACGACATTATATTCACACATGTTGATTTAAATTCATTTAAAAGTTTCGGTAATGCAGTTCTTAGGAACGCTACCATATTAATTTACGAGAAACCTGTTGAAATAAAAACATCGGAAGAAATTAAAAACATATTAAAACAATACCATGACTCTCCGACGGGAGGTCATCCAGGTATAAATAGATTATACAAAAAATTAAAGTCCCTATACTCTTGGCCAAATATGAAACAAACTGTTTCAGACTACGTCAAGGTATGTGAACTTTGTAAAATAAATAAACATGCGATTACAGCAAAAACGCCAGCAATCGTTACTACCACACCTAACAAAACCTTCGATGTAGTGTCCATTGACACCATCGGTCCGTTTGCTCTCACTGAAAAAGGAAACCGCTATGCAGTGACATTGCAATGCGATCTTTCCAAGTATGTAATTGCAATACCCATTCCGGACAAATCAGCTGTTACAATAGCTAAAGCAGTTGTAGAAAAATGCATCCTTATATACGGTCCCATGAGATGTATCAAAACAGATCAAGGAACCGAATACAAAGGAGTGTTTGACGAAATATGCAATTTGCTACAATTAAACCACACTTGCTCAACAGCTTACCACCCTCAAACAATCGGTGCGTTAGAACGCAACCATAAATGCTTGAACGAATACTTAAGGATATTTTCAAACCAACGCACGAATGATTGGGATGAGTGGCTTCCCTTTTATTGCTTTGTTTACAATACAACGCCTAACATACAACACGATTTCACGCCATTCGAATTAATTTTTGGAAAAACATGTAATACTTTTGAATTTTGTAACAATAACGTTGATCCCTTATATAACTTCGACTCGTATCAAAAAGAACTAAAATATAGATTACAAGTTACTCACAACAATGTCATGCAAACTCTCAACAAAGAAAAAATCAAAAGAACAAATGCAGTCAATAATAACATTAATATAACAGATATAAAAATAGGCGATACAGTGTATTTAAAAAGAGAAAATAGACACAAGTTAGACCCCGTTTACAACGGACCTTTCTTGATTACAAAAATAAATACGCCAAACGTAACAATAATAAATGCAGATAATAGAGAGCAGGAAGTACACATATCAAGACTAATCAAATAGGCAGCTAAACCGCCTCCTTTTCCATTAAGGGGGAAGGGGTGCAGGATACAGAAACATACAATTAAAATTAAACGTGATACAGAAATATAACATTATAATTAAATAATACCTATTTTGCAATCATGAACCGAAATCAACATATTATATAGAATCATTAAAAATTGTGAGAGGCACTTGAACCAAATCCGAATAATTTACCTTTCAATTTTGGCTCGTAGGGGGATGGTGTGACATGTGGATTTCACATGTCATTTTCATGCCTTCCAATTCTTACATCCTCAGCAGACCACACCAGTGAGAACATGCTGAGAAATTTATTACTAACCGGCATTGAACCTTCAGTTCAATGCCTGCACAAAATTCAGCATCAGCATTTACTGCGACGAACGAAAGTGTCGCATTTCAAATTTACTGAACCTCGCTGTTACCATGTGTGCAGTCATAGCTTTTCGAGGTTTCTGTCTTTGTCTCTTTCGCATGTACATCGATCACGGAATGGTGATCGTGTACATGGCTTTTACATAGAACGGTGCTTCAGGCGTCTCCAGTAGGAACCTTGTCAAGAACTTATCGAACAATAAAAAATCAATCTGAATCCAACCTTCAACGGAGTAAAATCGTATCAAATGATCAAATTATCAAATTATCAAATTATCAAATTATCAAATTATCAAATTATCAAATTATCAAATTATCAAATTATCAAATTATCAAATTATCAAATTATCAAATTATCAAATGATCAAATGATCAAATGATCAAATGATCAAATGATCAAATGATCAAATGATCAAATGATCAAATGATCAAATGATCAAATGATCAAATGATCAAATGATCAAATGATCAAATGATCAAATGATCAAATGATCAAATGATCAAATGATCAAATGATCAAATGATCAAATGATCAAATGATCAAATGATCAAATGATCAAATGATCAAATGATCAAATGATCAAATGATCAAATGATCAATTGATCAAATGATCAAATGATCAAATGATCAAATGATCAAATGATCAAATGATCAAATGATCAAATGATCAAATGATCAAATGATCAATGATCAAATGATCAAATGATCAAATGATCAAATGATCAAATGATCAAATGATCAAATGATCAAATGATCAAATGATCAAATGATCAAATGATCAAATGATCAAATGATCAAATGATCAAATGATCAAATGATCAAATGATCAAATGATCAAATGATCAAATGATCAAATGATCAAATGATCAAATGATCAAATGATCAAATGATCAAATGATCAAAAAATGATCAAATGATCAAATGATCAAATGGTCAAATGATCAAATGATCAAATGATCAAATGATCAAATGATCAAATGATCAAATGATCAAATGATCAAATGATCAAATGATCAAATGATCAAATGATCAAATGATCAATTGATCAATTGATCAATTGATCAATTGATCAAATGATCAAATGATCAATTGATCAATTGATCAATTGATCAATTGATCAATTGATCAAATGATCAAATGATCAAATGATCAAATGATCAAATGATCAAATGATCAAATGATCAAATGATCAAATGATCAAATGATCAATTGATCAAATGATCAAATGATCAAATGATCAATTGATCAAATGATCAAATGATCAAATGATCAAATGATCAAATGATCAAATGATCAAATGATCAAATGATCAAATGATCAAATGATCAAATGATCAAATGATCAAATGATCAAATGATCAAATGATCAAATGATCAAATGATCAAATGATCAAATGATCAAATGATCAAATGATCAAATGATCAAATGATCAAATGATCAAATGATCAAATGATCAAATGATCAAATGATCAAATGATCAAATGATCAAATGATCAAATAATCATATGATCATATGATCATATGATCATATGATCAAATGATCAAATGATCAAATGATCAAATGATCAAATGATCAAATGATCAAATGATCAAATGATCAAATGATCAAATGATCAAATGATCAAATGATCAAATGATCAAATGATCAAATGATCAAATGATCAAATGATCAAATGATCAAATGATCAAATGATCAAATGATCAAATGATCAAATGATCAAATGATCAAATGATCAAATGATCAAATGATCAAATGATCAAATGATCAAATGATCAAATGATCAAATGATCAAATGATCAAATGATCAAATGATCAAATGATCAAATGATCAAATGATCAAATGATCAAATGATCAAATGATCAAATGATCAAATGATCAAATGATCAAATGATCAAATGATCAAATGATCAAATGATCAAATGATCAAATGATCAAATGATCAAATGATCAAATGATCAAATGATCAAATGATCAAATGATCAAATGATCAAATGATCAAATGATCAAATGATCAAATGATCAAATGATCAAATGATCAAATGATCAAATGATCAAATGATCAAATGATCAAATGATCAAATGATCAAATGATCAAATGATCAAATGATCAAATGATCAAATGATCAAATGATCAAATGATCAAATGATCAAATGATCAAATGATCAAATGATCAAATGATCAAATGATCAAATGATCAAATGATCAAATGATCAAATGATCAAATGATCAAATGATCAAATGATCAAATTATCAAATTATCAAATTATCAAATTATCAAATTATCAAATTATCAAATTATCAAATTATCAAATTATCAAATTATCAAATTATCAAATTATCAAATTATCAAATTATCAAATTATCAAATTATCAAATTATCAAATTATCAAATTATCAAATTATCAAATTGTCAAATTATCAAATTATCAAATTATCAAATTATCAAATTATCAAATGATCAAATGATCAAATGATCAAATGATCAAATGATCAAATGATCAAATGATCAAATGATCAAATGATCAAATGATTAAATGATCAAATGATCAAATGATCAAATGATCAAATGATCAAATGATCAAATGATCAAATGATCAAATGATCAAATGATCAAATGATCAAATGATCAAATGATCAAATGATCAAATGATCAAATGATCAAATGATCAAATGATCAAATGATCAAATGATCAAATGATCAAATGATCAAATGATCAAATGATCAAATGATCAAATGATCAAATGATCAAATGATCAAATGATCAAATGATCAAATGATCAAATGATCAAATGATCAAATGATCAAATGATCAAATGATCAAATGATCAAATGATCAAATGATCAAATGATCAAATGATCAAATGATCAAATGATCAAATGATCAAATGATCAAATGATCAAATGATCAAATGATCAACTGATCAAAAAATGATCAAATGATCAAATGGTCAAATGGTCAAATGATCAAATGATCAAATGATCAAATGATCAAATGATCAAATGATCAAATGATCAAATGATCAAATGATCAAATGATCAAATGATCAAATGATCAAATGATCAAATGATCAAATGATCAAATGATCAAATGATCAAATGATCAAATGATCAAATGATCAATTGATCAATTGATCAATTGATCAAATGATCAAATGATCAAATGATCAAATGATCAATTGATCAATTGATCAATTGATCAATTGATCAAATGATCAAATGATCAAATGATCAATTGATCAATTGATCAATTATCAAATGATCAAATGATCAAATGATCAAATGATCAAATGATCAAATGATCAAATGATCATATGATCATATGATCATATGATCATATGATCAATTGATCAAATGATCAAATGATCAAATGATCAAATGATCAAATGATCAAATGATCAAATGATCAAATGATCAAATGATCAAATGATCAAATGATCAAATGATCAAATGATCAAATGATCAAATGATCAAATGATCAAATGATCAAATGATCAAATGATCAAATGATCAAATGATCAAATGATCAAATGATCAAATGATCGAATGATCAAATGATCAAATGATCATATGATCATATGATCATATGATCATTTGATCATTTGATCATATGATCATATGATCATATGATCATATGATCATATGATCATATGATCAAATGATCAAATGATCAAATGATCAAATGATCAAATGATCAAATGATCAAATGATCAAATGATCAAATGATCAAATGATCAAATGATCAAATGATCAAATGATCATATGATCAAATGATCAAATGATCAAATGATCAATTGATCAATTGATTAAATGATCAAATGATCAAATGATCAAATGATCAATTGATCAATTGATCAATTGATCAATTGATCAATTGATCAAATGATCAAATGATCAAATGATCAAATGATCAATTGATCAATTGATCAATTATCAAATGATCAAATGATCAAATGATCAAATGATCAAATGATCAAATGATTAAATGATCAAATGATCAAATGATCAAATGATCAAATGATCAAATGATCATATGGTCATATGATCATATGATCATATGATCATATGATCAAATGATCAAATGATCAAATGATCAAATGATCAAATGATCAAATGATCAAATCATATCAAATGATCAAATGATCAAATGATCAAATCATATCATATAATCAAATGATCAAATGATCAAATGATCAAATGATCAAATGATCAAATGATCAAATGATCAAATGATCAAATGATCAAATGATCAAATGATCAAATGATCAAATGATCAAATGATCAAATGATCAAATGATCAAATGATCAAATGATCAAATGATCAAATGATCAAATGATCAAATGATCAAATGATCAAATGATCAAATGATCAAATGATCAAATGATCAAATGATCAAATGATCAAATGATCAAATGATCAAATGATCAAATGATCAAATGATCAAATGATCAAATGATCAAATGATCAAATGATCAAATGATCAAATGATCAAATGATCAAATGATCAAATGATCAAATGATCAAATGATCAAATGATCAAATGATCAAATGATCAAATGATCAAATGATCAAATGATCAAATGATCAAATGATCAAATGATCAAATGATCAAATGATCAAATGATCAAATTATCAAATTATCAAATTATCAAATTATCAAATTATCAAATTATCAAATTATCAAATTATCAAATTATCAAATTATCAAATTATCAAATTATCAAATTATCAAATTATCAAATTATCAAATTATCAAATTATCAAATTATCAAATTATCAAATGATCAAATGATCAAATGATCAAATGATCAAATGATCAAATGATCAAATGATCAAATGATCAAATGATCAAATGATCAAATGATCAAATGATCAAATGATCAAATGATCAAATGATCAAATGATCAAATGATCAAATGATCAAATGATCAAATGATCAAATGATCAAATGATCAAATGATCAAATGATCAAATGATCAAAAAATGATCAAATGATCAAATGATCAAATGATCAAATGATCAAATGATCAAATGATCAAATGATCAAATGATCAAATGATCAAATGATCAAATGATCAAATGATCAAATGATCAAATGATCAAATGATCAAATGATCAAATGATCAAATGATCAAATGATCAAATGATCAAATGATCAAATGATCAAATGATCAAATGCTCAAATGCTCAAATGATCAAATGATCAAATGATCAAATGATCAAATGATCAAATGATCAAATGATCAAATGATCAAATGATCAAATGATCAAATGATCAAATGATCAAATGATCAAATGATCAAATGATCAAATGATCAAATGATCAAATGATCAAATGATCAAATGATCAAATGATCAAATGATCAAATGATCAAATGATCAAATGATCAAATGATCAAATGATCAAATGATCAAATGATCAAATGATCAAATGATCAAATGATCAAATGATCAAATGATCAAATGATCAAATGATCAAATGATCAAATGATCAAATGATCAAATGATCAAATGATCAAATGATCAAATGATCAAATGATCAAATGATCAAATGATCAAATGATCAAATGATCAAATGATCAAATGATCAAATGATCAAATGATCAAATGATCAAATGATCAAATGATCAAATGATCAAATGATCAAATGATCAAATGATCAAATGATCAAATGATCAAATGATCAAATGATCAAATGATCAAATGATCAAATGATCAAATGATCAAATGATCAAATGATCAAATGATCAAATGATCAAATGACAAAGTGAGAAAATGAGAAAATGAGAAAATGAGAAAATGAGAAAATGAGAAAATGAGAAAATGAGAAAATGAGAAAATGAGAAAATGAGAAAATGAGAAAATGAGAAAATGAGAAAATGAGAAAATGAGAAAATGAGAAAATGAGAAAATGAGAAAATGAGAAAATGAGAAAATGAGAAAATGAGAAAATGAGAAAATGAGAAAATGAGAAAATGAGAAAATGAGAAAATGAGAAAATGAGAAAATGAGAAAATGAGAAAATGAGAAAATGAGAAAATGAGAAAATGAGAAAATGAGAAAATGAGAAAATGAGAAAATGAGAAAATGAGAAAATGAGAAAATGAGAAAATGAGAAAATGAGAAAATGAGAAAATGAGAAAATGAGAAAATGAGAAAATGAGAAAATGAGAAAATGAGAAAATGAGAAAATGAGAAAATGAGAAAATGAGAAAATGAGAAAATGAGAAAATGAGAAAATGAGAAAATGAGAAAATGAGAAAATGAGAAAATGAGAAAATGAGAAAATGAGAAAATGAGAAAATGAGAAAATGAGAAAATGAGAAAATGAGAAAATGAGAAAATGAGAAAATGAGAAAATGAGAAAATAAGAAGATGAGAAGATGGGAAGATGAGAAAATGAGAAAATGAGAAAATGAGAAAATGAGAAAATTAGAAAATTAGAAAATGAGAAAATGAGAAAATGAAAAAATGAGAAAATGAGAAAATGAGAAAATGAGAAAATGAGAAAATGAGAAAATGAGAAAATGAGAAAATGAGAAAATGAGAAAATGAGAAAATGAGAAAATGAGAAAATGAGAAAATGAGAAAATGAGAAAATGAGAAAATGAGAAAATGAGAAAATGAGAAAATGAGAAAATGAGAAAATGAGAAAATGAGAAAATGAGAAAATGAGAAAATGAGAAAATGAGAAAATGAGAAAATGAGAAAATGAGAAAATGAGAAAATGAGAAAATGAGAAAATGAGAAAATGAGAAAATGAGAAAATGAGAAAATGAGAAAATGAGAAAATGAGAAAATGAGAAAATGAGAAAATGAGAAAATGAGAAAATGAGAAAATGAGAAAATGAGAAAATGAGAAAATGAGAGAATGAGAGAATGAGAGAATGAGAGAATGAGAGAATGAGAGAATGAGAGAATGAGAGAATGAGAAAATGAGAAAATGAGAACATAAGAAAACTAGAAAATTATTAAATGGGGGGGGAGTTAGAAGATAAGGAAACGCTAGAATGAGAGAATGAGAGAATGAGAGAATGAGAGAATGAGAGAATGAGAGAATGAGAGAATGAGAGAATGAGAGAATGATAGAATGAGAGAATGAGAGAATGAGAGAATGAGAGAATGAGAGAATGAGAGAATGAGAGAATGAGAGAATGAGAGAATGAGAGAATGAGAGAATGAGAGAATGAGAGAATGAGAGAATGAGAGAATGAGAGAATGAGAGAATGAGAGAATGAGAGAAGTAGAGAATGAGAGAATGAATGAGAGAATGAGAGAATGAGAGAATGAGAGAATGAGAGAATGTGAGAATGAGAGAATGAGAGAATGAGAGAATGAGAGAATAAGAGAATGAAAGAATGAGAGAATGAGAGAATGAGAAAATGAGAGAATGAGAAAATGAGAAAATGAGAGAATGAGAGCATTAGAGATTTTGAGAATGAGACAATAGGAGAATGAAAAAATGAGTTAAGGAGATAATGAGAGAAAGAGAAAGAGACAATTAGAGAATGGAAGAATGAGCGAATGAGAGAATGGAAAAGTGAGAAAATGAGATTGAGAGAATGAGAGAATGAGAGAATGAGAGAATGAGGGAATGAGAGAATGAGAGAATGAGAGAATGAGAGAATGAGAGAATGAGAGAATGAGAGAATGAGAGGATGAGAGAATGAGAGAATGAGAGATTGAGAGAATGATAAAATATTAATAATCAAAAATCAAAAATAAAAAAAAAGTCATTAATAAAATCTGCTGAAAACTGTTTGTCGATCTTTTAGTCTCTTTGAATTAGTTACATAATTTTCAATATTTTTCCTATAACGTTTTTGCTCAAACAATGCTTACATTAAGAATATAAAAAAATGAAGGTTCTATATAATAATTCAGGTTTGAGTCATTTAACATTAAAAGTAATTTGTATATTTCAATTTCTAACTTTCGAAAATAAGTTCTAGAAGGTGCCAATTTTTTTAAAAGTAGTTTAATGAAAAATTATTAATTTGAAGATTTTATTTTAAAGAAATACTTTTTCGATTTTATGAAATAATAAAGAAGTAAGCTAGGTTCTTTTTAACCACAAGCATGACCGTTAGAGAAATTAGTAAAAAAAAAATCAAATATTCAGGAATAAAAGTGCGAGATAAGGTTTGCGGTTGAAATTGCATTTATTTTCTATTTACTCTTGTAAACGAATAAAATTGAAGACTTAAGTTTGAAACTTTGTTTAAGGAAAATAGGCAATATTAATAATGCTAAAAAACAATTAAATTTGTTTTCAGTTGAATTTAAAAAAGATACAAACTTTCTCTAAAATCGAAATCTTATTTTATATTTGTCATTTTTTCCTGGTTTGTGTTCCGAACTAACTCTGATTGAACATAAAATTTTAGTTTTAAATCCAGAATCAAAACTTTAAAACTGCGATCGCTTGTAATTTGAAAACTTATTAAAATTCTCACATTGATATTTTAATCTTGATTATAAAACTTAACTTCGATTTGTTGAATCTAAGTTCCAGGTAATAATGGATACTAATTATGAACCAAATACTAATTATGAACCAAATAGTTAAATTTTGATCAGATTTTTCAATCAGAGTCTCATATTTCAATTCTGAATAGTTGGTTTTCAATGTGAATACTTTCTTCAGTTATTTATTCCAAATTCAACTAGTGAATCTGAAGGAAAATTTTGAATGAAGTGACCTTTTCAGACTTTTAAATTCTGGGTCACCATGAACCCTTCTTTAGATCCAATTCTGCATAAGAATCAGCAAAAGTAGAATTTTCAAATCTTAAAAATGGTTTAAATATCATTTGTTCATATTACGAAATGATGAGTATCGAACATAAAAGTTTGGAATGCAAAACCGAGATTCGAATCCGGATTTTGTTTTCAATGATGATCCAAACAGAAGTTCAGTAACAATAAACTGGATACAGAATCCGAATTCTTATCGCAGACATCGAATTTTAATGATAATAGGCAAATTTGTAACCACAAAATCCGGGAATATTCCAGCTTAAGCTTTTCAGATATTTTTGCCAAGTATACGGGGCGAGCAAATCCGAGATATTTTTTTAGATATCCGCCAATATGAAAAAAATATTTAAAAAAACATTATGAAAACACTAGATTTTTGCTGTAAAAAATTGTTCACATTAATTAAGATAATTTTTACTAAAAAACTTAGGCATAAAATACATAACCTTAACGCCTTAATTTAAATTCTTGTTTAATTTTGCAAATAAAGTAAAAAACTACGGGCAAAATCTGGGCGATTTAGCAAGCTCAGTCTAACCTTATTCGAATTCGATTTTCGAGACTAAAAATTTTCGTTTAAAAAAGAACATTTTGCTTGGCATTTTTGGACCCTCATTGCTACGGCCATGATAAATCACCTACTTTTCCGAATGGAATTATTATACCTAATTTGGCTTAGTAAAAATGACTAAACTTTCGATCCAAATTCTTTCAAATTTAATAAGTAACAAAATTGATTAAAAACTTTATGTCTAAATAATTGCTTTTTATCTTTGTAATTATTTAAATACTAGCTGACCCGGTGTGCTTTGCTACACCTTCCAAAATCAAATGATATTTTCAAAAATTATTCAAATTTTTATTGTTTTATTGGCATTATAACATAATTCATAAGCAACTGCTATAAAATGAGAGCTGGAGTTTCGAATTGCAACACAAAGATAACTTAAACTAATATTCTGAATCTTGCTCTATAAATTTGTGTAAAAGATCTGATAATTTTGATTTGTCTGGAGGGTCTCAAATTAATCGTACGAAAACAATCTAACTTATAAAATATGATTGTTTTTGCTTGATATTCTCTGGATTTATGCTAAAAACTGATAAGAGAGCCTCTCCTCTCCTTCCCTTCACCCTCTGCTGAATGGAGGTCATGGTCTTTAATAATCATACCCATTTTTTCGTGTCCAAAAATCCTCTTATATCAAATTGAGAACTTATGCTAACAAAAGTGTATTGGGCTCAACTCCCTCCTCCTACACTGCCGGCCAAAAGTTTGGGATCACCCACTAAAAAACATGCAAATTTTGATCGTTCATATCTCAGCCGTCTTAGGACATATTGCAAATCTTCTGATCTAATTTGAAAGATAATGAGCAATAGCTATCTCGGAGGTATTTTGCCCAAATATAATGTTTTAGTTTTGAACTTAAAACTTAACCTAAAGTTAGAACATTTTCAAAAAACCGCACTCATTATTCCAAGCCGATCATCTCGGGATAGGGTGGACCAAATCTCAAAATTTGAGTGGCATTAGAATTCCTGTTCTTTACTTCTCAAAACACAATCAAAAAATTTTGAGAAAAAATTCAAGAATGTATTTTTAATTAATAAAATAGACACTTGAGTTATCGTCCAAAAGTTTGGGATCACCTCTTTGTATGGTGAGTTTGGGATCATTCTTATAAAAACATGCAAATTTATTTTATTCATATCTTTCTCATCTAACATCGTATTGCAGATCTGAAGGGTTCATTTGGAAGCTTAGGAATTGTTGTTTTTTAATAAATTCATTCAAAAATTATATTTTGAAGTGATAACCTTAAAAAAATCACCTGAAATAGATTGTTTTTTTGAAAGTTCCCAGATTTTTTTTATAGTTCTCACCTTAAAATATAATTTTTGAATGAATTTATTAAAAAACAACAATTCCTAAGCTTCCAAATGAACCCTTCAGATCTGCAATACAATGTTAGATGAGAAAGATATGAATAAAATAAATTTGCATGTTTTTATAAGAATGATCCCAAACTCACCATACAAAGAGGTGATCCCAAACTTTTGGACGATAACTCAAGTGTCTATTTTATTAATTAAAAATACATTCTTGAATTTTTTCTCGAAATTTTTTGATTGTGTTTTGAGAAGTAAAGAACAGGAATTCTAATGCCACTCAAATTTTGAGATTTGGTCCACCCTATCCCGAGATGATCGGCTTTGAATATTGAGTGCGGTTTTTTGAAAATGTTCTAACTTTAGGTTAAGTTTTAAGTTCAAAACTAAAACATTATATTTGGGCAAAATACCTCCGAGATAGCTATTGCTCTTTATCTTTCAAATGAGATCAGAAGATTTGCAATATGTCCTAAGACGGCTGAGATATGAACGTTCAAAATTTGCATGTTTTTTAGTGGGTGATCCCAAACTTTTGGCCGGCAATGTACCTACTCACTGAAAGAAGGATGCTGTGTCAGATATTCATAGAATCATAGCAAAATGATTTTCCATGTTAAGTTTTGTCCATTTCTCGGATTTTATGAAAAAAAAAGAAGTTAAATGTAAGCCTTCTCTTCCCTTCCTATATTCCCAATTCTATCATCCTACTGCAAGAAAGGAATTGCTTCACAAAGAAAAAGTATTTCTAGTACTCAAATTCTTTTTGATGCTAAATTTAGTTTAATTTGCTCAATTAATTCTCGAATTATGCAAAAAAAAATTATGGAAGCCCCCCTTATATCTTTCCGCTGAAAAAAAGTTGGGGTTTGAATTTATAATAGAAACATTTTTCATATCCAAAAACCCTCACATGTCAAATATTGTTCAATTTGCTCGATCAACTCTCCAGTTATACTGAAAACTGTAATAGAGACCTCTCCTCCCCCTTTTCATCCACATCTTTGAAGGAGTGAGGGATTCCAAATATTCATAGAAGCATTTCTCGTACCCAAATTTCGTTCCATGCCAAATTTGGTTCCATTTGCTGTTGTAGTTCTTGAGTTATGCAGGAAAAAATGTATGAAACTCCCCTTCTTCTTTCCTTTCTCCCCGCTGGAAGAAGGAATGGGTCTCAAACAATCATAAGAACATGTCACGTTCTTAAATACTCGCCCATGCCAAATTTGGTTCCATTTGCTTAATAAGTTTTTGAGTTATGTAAAAAATTATAAAAGAGGACCCCTTCCCCCTTTATATCTCCCTTCTGGAAAGTGGGAGGAGTCTCAAATAATCATAGAAATATTTTTCGTATCCAAATACCCTCCCATGCCAAATTTGGTTCCATTTGCTTTAATAGTTTTTGAGTTATGTTAAAAAATATGAAAGAGGACCCTCCCCTTTTATAATGGAAAGAGGGAGGGGTCTCAAATAATCATTGAAATATTTTTCGTATCCAAATACCTTCCCGTGCCAAATTTGGTTCCAAATATCTTGATTAGTTTTCGAGTTATATGAAAAATTGTAAGATAGCCCCCCTCTCCCCTTCCTATCACCCCACTGAGCGGAGGGAGGGGTACCTTATATTCATAGAAATATTCCTCGTTCCCAAATACCACCCCATGCCAAATTGGATACCATTTGCTTGATGGGCTCTCGAGTTATGCAAAAAATTGCCTTTTGTTTGGGAGGCCCCTCCCCCTCTTCATGAGAGAGGGAGGGGTCTCAAACCATAATAGGAACCTTACCCTACCTCCAATACCCCCACCTGCCAAGTTTCACGCAAATCGGTTCAGTACAGACAGAAATTCATTTTTATATGTATAGATTAATTCTCAGTTTTGTATTAGTAAATATTTTTTCAAAAGTTCATCGCAGCGAAAATAATTTGGTTTATACATTGTCAGTTCTACCGACTGACGTCGAGGTGACGGACAGTGCTGAAATTTAATAACTCTGCCTTAATATAGAAGGGCCAATAGCAGAAAAAAAAAACAAACAATACAACCAGCTTTTCCAATCCATTTAAAATTACTCGTGAATACCTAAATGCAAAGTTTAAAATGTTTCTTAGTCATAGTTTGTATAGAAAACGTCACATAGATCAATATTTCACCTCAACATTCTCTGAACCGTCCATTTAGTACACCATCTACAATTTCAGGTCTCGAAGAAAGTGATCTATCGGAGGCTAAGGAAAACATTGCGGCGCTGATATGTGACTATCATGAGGTTGAACAGTAAGGCTTAACTCTAGGAAACCGTCCTCATAAAACTGTAGAAGCTAAGAGCAGTCGTTTACGATCAATCAAATGATAATCATTCAATTACACGCACGTAAACCACAGCCGCGACCAGCAAGGGTTATAAAACGGTTCGATAAGTGCCACCCACCCTTCAGTCAAACAATCGCTGTTCCGGAAAAGTGAAGAAAAACAGTCGTTACTTATTCAAGATGTGGTCATCGGTCTTCTTTCCGGGAATACTGTTGCTAATATCAACTGCAGCTTCAGATTCGATTTGTACCGTAACCCTTTCATCTCCGGAACAACTGGATGGATGTAGCTTCAGCCCATTGATCGCAATGGCCGATCAATCCGGATGGACTCTCTCGAAACCAAACTGCGGTCAAACGGTTACGGCCGACCTTTTCGAGGTGCCACCGATTCTGTTCTTTGACTTTGCCGAACCGGAAAAGCTGTATACCTTAGTTTTTGTGGATTTGGATGGAGCCAGCAGCAGCACCAGTAGCGGTCAAAGCGAGGACAAAATGTTTCTGCACTGGATTGTGGTCAACGTTCCGGTAAGCCTAGTAGAGTTGCTGGTTCATGACTTTTGATTGGTTTATTGAATCCGTTTGCAAGTACCTACCCATATTTATGGGGGGATGTTTATATGAGGAACAATGTCGATTAACAAAAAAAGGTATACAACCGGTTGCTTTTAACAGCCTAAATTACACCAGTACCCGGTGATATGCGATTTTATTTTTGCACTCTTTTGCTTGGAATAATTCAGTAACGCATGAAGAATGAAAATAAAACGGAACCTTAGCTGGCGTGTTCAAAAAGGATAGTTGTTAAAAAATTAAAATTAAAAATTCAATACTCGAGTGGATAAAAAAAAATAATAAAACTATATTTAAAAGTTTATTTTTAAACTAGGAAAATACTTCACTCACAACTGCAGTTAACATTATCCGTCCAAATGAAATGGTTTTTGACATTCTGTCCAGAAGTTTGAAGTCCCTTTAATCAATGTTTCTACATTAAATGTTTAAGAAGGCGCTACCTTAAAATTCTTTTAAGTTAATAGTCACAATGTGATGGTTCGGGAACAAGTTACCTACTTTTGATAGTTTGATTACGGCTTCACATGTTTTCTCGAATATGATTTGGTACGGGACCATCTCTTCAATCTTTGGCCATCCCGAACAGTGTAATGCTGGTCTTCCAGAAGCGTTTTGTAATCAAATCGCTTTGAATCCACGGGCATTTCAACATAACCCAGAATTGGGGCTTATTCTGCGACTCGAGTGACGTGACTTACGAAATTTCACTACTTCGTCCTGATCCAAGAAAATGTCTCAGAAAGGAAGTTTGTGTATCGGTGAGTTCTGAAAGACCGATAACACCTCAACCGAACGAAAATTTCGAAGCTAGAGAGGCTATTTATTTAGGCCAGCAGAACGTTATGAAATTTTGCAAGTCACGTCACTCGAGTCGCAGATCCCCATTATTTCAATACAACTACGAAAGATATTTGCCTGAATCCTTTTTATTATCTTATCGAAACACATCAGTAGATTATGAATTTTATTTCAAGCTTCCTAATAAACGTTCATGTTTGTTTTGTCAAAACTTGCTTATTGAATGCAAAAGTCAAAAATCGTAATAACTCATTTATGTTTGTCTGTTATGTGTGTTTGTGTTGTGGGTCAGACCGTATTTACGCTCTGCCAACCTTAGTCCATAAATTAAACAAATCAGATATATAAATTGAGAGTACCTTTTATTTGTCTGATACGTTACACATCAGCATTACGCATCGTAACAGAAAAGCTCAGACCACAGTGGCTGTTACGCTTCTTACACTCTGAAAAATACTATTTTTTAAGTCATAAGATTTCCTTTGGAACTCTTACCACAAGAAAAATCATTGAAATTCATAAGATTGTCTTATGACGCGAATGAGTTCTGGAGATCTACAGGTGCTTTTTATTTCGTTAAGAAGGGCTTATGGAAATTGGGTACGTCATGTTTGCTGAGAATTATTTAAAACATTTAATGTTGAAGATTCCGTTTTGTTGTTCAACTAATTTGTTTGGAATCACATAGATTATGATCACTAACAGCAGCATAACAACACCTGGTTCCAAAGGAGTTATACTGCTGCATCCGGTACTTTGACCTCGGTCAACGAGCTGAACAGTAAACAAAAAATGAATTTGAGTATACAAATAATTTCAACGTTCACAAAAAAATTATCTCTACTTAAAAATTATCCAATCAAAGAACAAAATAATAACACCACTTTCTTGACGGTTATAAAGGAATGAATGGGATCATTTTCTTTTTCAAAATACCGCTTTTCTACAGGGTCCGGCAATTGAACTGCTACATTACCTCAACAATAATTATTTCGTTGCACACGAAACAGTATTGAACGACCTCTCGTCGCTTAAAGATACCTGGAGAAGCGCCAAAAACGGTATGGAGGGGGACTCAGACCTACTGTTGTCACACCTGCCATGGCGAAGATCGTCAAGAAGCGCCTTAAGAGAAATCCTTGTCGTAGTGCCACTAATTTGGCAGAGGATCTCAACATATCGGATCGAAGTCTCCGTCGTATCCTGAAAGATAAACTTCAGACCAAGCCCTACAAGATTCAAAAGGTTCAAGACCTTACGGTGAAGCAGAAACAAGAACGGGTAAAAAGAAATTGGGGGGGGGGATTGGGTTTTCCAACAGGACTCGGCGCCGGCTCACAAAGCGAAGCAAACCCAACTTTGGATTGCGCAAGTGTTTCCAGGGTTCATTTCGAGCTCCGAGTGGCCGGCGAGTTCGCCAGACCTGAATCTCCATAGGGACATGAAGGAAGAAACATGAAGGTGTGGAGATCCTGAAGCGACATCTTGTGGCAGCCTGGGATAAAATACCACGAGAACACCTGCGGGCCTCATACGATGCGTTCTTTGACCGTCTGCGGCAAGTGGTTAAACTAAAGGGCGAACAAGTTGAAATTTACCAGTGAATTTTGAAAAAGTAATTTGTTTTCAAGAGAAATTGAATGAATTTGAAATAAAAAGTTGTTGTTTTGATCAATTTATATAATAATATAATAATTCGTTTTATTCATGTAACATAAGATTTGTACATTCTTTTTGATGTGTTACAATTAGGTTATTAACTTGTTATTTTAAATATTGATCAAATTTCGTTTCTGACGAACTTTTATACCTAACTATAAAAATAACCGATTACTGTCTTATCGATGCAAATCTTGTAAGTGAAGCTTTTTTGAATTCTGATTTCGTTTTTAAGGATTTAATATGGATAGGAAGATTATTCCAGGTCGAGATGCCTCTAACGAGAAACGAGTTATTAAAATAAACCGAGCAATGCGATGGAATAGTTAAATTCAGTGTTCTTGAGTTTCTCACAGGAACGAAAAGTCTTTTGATATATTGTGGAGCTTCTTTATGAAGTATTCTGTGGATAACTACGCAGGATCTGTATTTGTAAAAATTATAGAATGAACAGCCTATCAAATTTTTTTGTAGGTGGGAAACACTGGAATACCTAGATAAGTTGTAAACGTAACGAACGCATGAGTTCAGAGCAACACGGAGTCTGTCCATGGACCTAGCAGAACAATTTGAATAGATAAAATCGCCATAAATGAATAACGGATAAACATAGCTTTTGAACAATTTTAACTTAGTTTGGACATCAAGGTTCCTCGTGGTGAGATTTAACTGTTTCAAAGATCCATAAATTTTGCCACACTGTTTATTGACTTGCCTGTTCCATAACAATTCACGGTCAAACATGACGCCAAGATTTTCAGCATAATCGGTGAAAACTATCTCAGAATTTGCCAGATAAAGCGTAGGGATGTTAATATTTCTGTTGGGTCTACTGAAGCATAGAGCCTTGATTTTAGCTGGGTTAACAGGTAGAATATTCTGAATAGACCATTGGTTGATTTGTTCTAAGTCGTAATTTTATGTTTATTTCAATGTAGCACTTCAATTGCCGGACCCTGTATTTATCATAAGATTTTGCTATTTTTACTCCAATGGAAAGGTTATTCAATAATGGTCAATCACACCTGTTGTTAAGGAATTTTTTTTTACCTTAAACCAAATATATGAGCTTCAGCGGTTTCTCGAGCCCACCGTACGCAGCACGCTCCCCTTTTGTTGAAATTTCGTTCTTATGGGGAACGAATGCTTAAGATTTTTATATAAAGTCATTATAGGTCTCCTGTATTTGTTTATTCTCGACAATATTTATGATATAACTAACTAATCCAAAAGAGCTATAGAGGGTAAGGCACTTTTAATTTTGAGCCAATATTTCCAAAAACCTGTATTATTCTGTGTAAAATGACCTTTAGAAATAAACACACTCTTTTTAGTCCTTTTCTAATTCTTGAAGTGTATATCTAGTATATCTAGTATATTTTGACAGTATTATTTACGGTCAAATTCGAAATTAATTTTCTGCACGTCCTAAAACGTGATCCAACTAATTAATTCTTTCAGAAACATGGAAACACATAAAAACCTAGCACGGTAGGGATTAAATTTCA
Source organism: Uranotaenia lowii (assembly GCF_029784155.1). NCBI lineage: Eukaryota > Metazoa > Arthropoda > Insecta > Diptera > Culicidae > Uranotaenia > Uranotaenia lowii. Next base: position 264,719,606 of record NC_073693.1, on the reverse strand, counting down.
AACATCCATAACTACTAAATTGAAATAAATTATATGTACTGGATAAACCAGAATTCTTTTGTTATCTTTGGCCATTCATCAGCTTGCCAAAAAAAAATCCAATTTGAATTGAACAAAAAAATTTATAGAGTGGTCTAATGATCGATCAATCGTTGGGTTTATTACAAATGGATCAGTTAAACTGGTTCCGATCCCTTTGAGCGGCATGACATCGATTTAGAGCCCTTTCTCGAATGCCATAAACATAAATTAAACAGGTTACGCGTGGCGTGGTCAACCAAAACTAACACCTCGATGGTTTTATGGTCTATTAATAATGTGGCTTTTAATAAGTGGATGATCAAAACAGGTGATATTAAAGTGATAATTTGAGGGACAATGAAGGGAGTTCGATAAAATCATGTCGTGACATACAATTTGTCCATCATCCAAACAATTGTGGTTGTGATTTATCAACATCATATTTCCATGATAATTCAACATCCGGAAGGATGACCGGATTTCATGCTTTGACTTCTTTTAATTTTTTATATCCATGTTATGTTGAATGTGTTTTGAAAAGTATATAAAATCGCATATTTCACATGTACTTGCTATCTGATATTAAATATTGGAAAAAAAATTTGGTTGCAGTACGAAGTGTGGTTTTAGAACCTTCCGACCTCTGCATGCGGTTGTACAAAATTTAAAAAAAAAGTATTTAAAAAAAATGAGACTTTCTCTAACGAGTTTTTATTTTTTTTAAAGGAGGGACCACACAATCATCACATTATCAACCACACAATATTTAAAACAGGAATTTAAAAATAATATCCTAATACTGAATCTTAAAATAAGAAAAAAACCGGCGTGAATGTACATAAACTCTGTTTAAAAGTTAGCTGTATGTGTAAACAATTTTAGGGATTTTATTGGTAAAATTATGTTCAAAGCTAGTTTTTCCAGCTGTTTGAAGTGGAAAACTCGAAATTTATTTAAAAAAAATCTACAATGAAAAAACGATTGGAATCCCAGATCATGCCAAAATTTGGACAAATTATATTTTTTCAGTTTTTTTACAACATTACTAATCGTAGCTATTTGTACCAACTTTTAATTTGGAAAAACTTCATTGGTAGATTTCTTTGCTCTTACTTTCACTTTTGTAAGTTAGACTGCAATTTAACAGCTACAGTGAGCGAAATATGAATAGTACCACTATGTGTTTTGCTTGTTAAAAATATGAATGATTGAAAATCACGAAAATTTTCTTCTACAGTTTGTTCTGAATTGCTTAATGGATAAATCAAGCATAAGTTT